>NC_083410.1:77160976-77411429 GCF_020745735.1 Hemiscyllium ocellatum | reverse complement strand
CCCCCCTCCCCTCTCCCCCCTCCCCTCTCCTCTCCCCCCTCCTCTCCCCCCCACTGTCCCCTCGCCCCCCCTCTCCTCTACCCCCCACTGTCCCCTCGCTCCCCCCCCACTGTCCCCTCGCCTCCCCTCCCCTCCCCTCCCCTCTCCTCTCCTCTCCTCTCCCCCCCACTGTCCCTTCGCCCCCCCCGTCCCTTCGCCCCCCCGTCCCTTCGCCCCCCCGTCCCTTCGCCCCCACTGTCCCCTCGCCCACCCCACCCCACTGTCCCTTCGCCCCCACTGTCCCCTCGCCCTCTCCCCATGTTTCCTCTCTCCCACTGTCCCTTGGCCCCTCCTCTCCCCCACTGTCACTTCGCCCCTTCCCCATGTTTCCTCTCCCCCACTGTCCCTTTGCCCCCTCCCCCTACCCATGCTTCCTCTCCTCCACTGTCCTCTCGCCATCTCCCCCTACCCAAGCTTCTTCTCTCCCTCTGCTTCACCAATTCTTCACCCTGAAGACGTCAGAAAGAGGTGACGTCAATGGCCAGGTGTGAAGGCGCGGGAGCGGCTCGAGCGCCTGGGTGACGGTGTCATGGCAGCGGGCGGTTTTGTCCCGAGCGGGATGGAGCCGATCCAAGCTGCTGAGCGGGAGTCTGTGCTCCGAAACGGTGAGGGAAAGGGAATGTCCGAGTGCTCATCGGCGCCGAGGAGGGCTCGGCGTCAAACAATCGTCGGTAATTGCCGTTTTAGCCAGTGCGTTGGCAGGGATTTGGATTACAGTGAAGTTTGAATCTGTTGATTCGAAATATCTGGCTAAATTTCCGAGAGCGAGAACATACTTCGCATTATTTTCATATCCGTAATTGTGATTTTCATTCATGTTGAATGGGAAATTTGCCGCTCAATTGTGCGCTTGTAACAGGGCAATGCCATCATTGGTTGCATCAACTGAAGTCAAGCCTGAATTTTGCAAATATCTTGTTTAACTGAGGATTTCATTGTAAGAATTTATTGTGTCCTGACAACTATTCAAATTCGAAAAGTTTCTGAATTAAATCGAATTAAAAATTATTTGCTTCTCACCAGATTTACTCAGTAACTGTCAGGGGCCATTTTCTTGTTCTTTGTTTTCAAGGTTCACCATACTATCATTCGTTATTTCTTAACATTCCTTCAACTGCTGGCACTTGGAGGTGAGGACAATCTGCCATGGAGGGGTTAAACATCTCCTGAAGCTTTATCCTGTGACCAAGGGACCCAATTTTCAGTGTCATCACAAGAAAGCATAGCTGAGGACTTCTTAATGAACTGGCTTTGTGCTCACTAATGAGAGACTTGCATTTGACTCATTATCTTACATTCCTGCTAACCTGCTGAAAGTGCAAACCAAGTCAATGCAAAAACTGAAAGAATGATAATTCTGTTCTGTCATACAAAACATGCATTGCATTCACTTGTTCAGTAAAAGGAGTTTTCCCCCTCAGGGATGCAGTGTGTGGATTCACCAGTATATAGAGATGGCTGGTCAGTCCTATGGTTGTTGTGTGTCAAAAGTACTGTTTCAAGTTGCTCATTTGATGATAGCCAAATCAAGGTGATGCTAATACTTTGACCTTGGATTTTTTCAGGACACCTTGTGGTGTAGTTTGTTTTGAAATGGAGTGTCAGTTATATAAAACTTTGCTGCTGCCACACCTAGCTTTCCTAAGCCATGATGCTAGATAGTTCATACCCATTCATGTTGAAATCATCCAGAAGTAAAGATGAACTACTAGAGATTCTTCTCATATCACAACCAATCTCTTCACAAAAGTTGTCGTTCATCTCTATCATGAAACACAGCACTTGTGCACAGATACTTATGAGGTTAACCAGCTGTGTTTGAATTGAGAGACAGATCAAAGAATCACAAAATCCTTATAGTGCAGATGGATGTCACCTGGCCCATCGGATCTACATCAACTCTCCCAAGAGTATTCCATCCAGACTCAGTCCAACCTCTGTAAACCTGTATTTACCATGGTTATCCACATAGTTTACATACCCCTAAACACTAAAGGGTAGTTTGAGAACCCAGCGGAAACCTATGCAGACATGGGGAGAATGTGCAAACTCTACACAGTTACTTAAGACTGGGATTGAACACGGATCATGGCGCTGTGAAGTAGCAGTGCTAACTACCTAGAAATGCTTTACTTTAGTATTTGCACCGTTGCAGTCAATTCTTATAAGACACAAGGCTACCTCCACAATTTAAATATTACATTTAAATTGTATTCTCAACACAAAATCTGGCCTTAACTGACAGCATATAGGTTTCTGAAGTTGTGTGGATCTTAAGTGAGAGTACAAGGAGGAGTCATTGATTAGTGGAATTGACAACCTGAAAGTCCTTAATTAGTGAAACTGCATTTTTTGCTTTTGCCACTTTGAAAACCTATATTCACAAACATTTTGAAAGCATGCCTTCACTTATTTGCAGGTGATTTCCAAACGTTTAGAAGTTATTTCACTGATCTTGGTTTTCTGCTTCTCTTGTTGATATTCATGGGAACAGCTTATATGCCACTGACCTCTGACAAATCAGCTGTGCACAAATTAATCCCTTGGGTCTATTTTGACGTTGATAAAGCAAATCAGATGCAGGGCTCTCACTTTGTTATTGGCTTTGTAAGATCAGTGATGAGAAATAACTTCTGGTTGGACGAATTGCAACTTCTGGCTAATGCAAATCTGTCCTTTTAACTTTTCCAACTTCTGCCTCACTTTGACTGTTGTCACTAAAATCGATAAAGCTCAGAGGAGAGAGTTCCAGTCAGTCTGTTAACAACAAAAGTGGCCACTAGCTTGGGGGTTGTTGCCACTTATCCCAAAAGGAAGTTGTTATTCTGGCTGCTTAGCAAAAACCAGAATTTAGCAGGCCAGGGAAGTGTGAACAGCAGAGTTTTTTTTGTTTATTTATTCCAGGGATAAGGGCATTGCTGGCTAGGCAGCATTTATTGCCTCTCCCTAATTGTCCAAAGGGCAGTTAAGAGTCAACAACATTGCTGTGTCTGGAGTCACTTGTAGGCCAGACCAAATAAGGACGATGTTTTCCTTCCCTAAAGGGCATTAGTGAACCAGATGGGTTTTCTGACAATCAATGATGGTCATCTGTAGATTCCTAATTCCAGATTTTTAAGAAATGGACTGCTTTAATATCTGAGGAGTTGTGAATGGTTCTGAACATTGAGCATCACCACTTCTGATCTTTTTGGAGGGAAGGTCATTGCTGACACACCTGATGATGATTGGGCCTAGGTCACTACCCTGAGGACTTCCTGCAAAGATGTTGGAGGCGTTGGGAAGAAGAGCTACTGAATGAAAGTGCGTGGGTGTGATGGGGGAAGAGAAAGAAAAGAAGGCATGTATGATGTTTGTGGATGCAATGTCAATCAAGTGGAGTGCATTGTCTTGAATGCTGTCAAGCTTCTTGATTGTTCGAGCTACTCACATCCAGGCATAATGCTGCTCTCTTGTGCCTTGTTGGTGGAGGTTAGTCCTTGAGAAATTAGGAGGTGAGTTACTTGTTGCCGTATTCTTAGTCTCTGACCTACCATTGTAGCCACTGTATTTCTCATCAGTGCTAACCCCTAGGATGTAGATAGTGGGAGAATTCAATGATGGTCACACCTTGAACATCAAGGGGCAGTAAGATTGTCTGTCTCTTATTGGTGAGGGTCATTGTCTGACATTTGTGTGGTGTGAATGTTACTTGCCATTTGTCAGCCCAAGCCTGGATGTTTTTCAGGTCTTATAAGATTTGAACATGGATTGCTTCAATATCTGAGGAGTTGTAAATGGTTCTGAACATTAAGCATCTCCACTTCTGATCTTAATTTGGAGGTAAGGTAATTGATGAAGCAGCTGAAGATGGTTGGGCCGAGGACACTACACTGAGGAATGCCTGCAGAGATGTCTGAAACTGAGAAGACTGAACTCTAACAACCACAACTCTATTCCAATGAATGGATTTTAGCTAGTGAAGAGTTTTCTGCCCGCTTCGCATTGGTTTCAGTTTTGCTAGGGCTCCTTGATGCCAAACCTGGTCAAATGTGGGCTTGGTGTTAAATTCACTTCACCCCTGGAATTCAGCTCTTTTGCCCATGATTAAACTAAGGCTCAAATGAGGTCAGGAGCTCAGTGGTCCTGGCAGAACCCAAACTGGATATCAGTAAGCAGGTTATTGCTAAGTAGCTGTTGTTTGAAATGTTCTGTCATTTTACTGATAGTAGACTGGGATAATAATTGGCTAAGTTGGATTTGACCTGCTGTATCTGTAAAGGACATGTCAGGACAATTTTCAACATTGTCAGGTTGGTGGAAGTGTTGTAGCTATACTGTAACAGCTTGATTAGAGATGTAGCAAGTTCCAGAGCATACGTCTTCAGAACTGTTGCTGGAATGTTGTCAGGGCCTATAGCCTTTGCAGTATCCAATGCTACAAACCATTTCTTGATATAACTTGGAGTGAATCAAATTGGCTGAATCAAATTCATCTGTGATGTTGACGACCACAGGATGAGACAGATCAACCACTTGGCACTTGTGACTGAAGGTTGTCTGAATGCTTCAGCCTTCTCTTTTGCACTGATATGTTGGGCTCTTCCATTCTTGAGGATGGAAATATTGGTGGAGCCACCTCCTTCAGGTAGTTTTTAATTGTCCACGACTGGATTTGGCAGGTCTGCAGAGCTTAGATCTAATCCATTGGTTGTGAGATCGCTTTAGCTCTGTCTGTCACTTGCTGCATATACTGTTTGACACACAATTAGTCCTGTTCCCTCACTTTACAAGCCAACACCTAATATTTAAATATGGCTGGTGCTGTTATTGGCAGACTTTCCTGCACTCTCCATTGAACCAGGGTTGGTACCTGGCTGAATAGTAGTTTTAGATTGAGGTATATGCCAGACAATGAAGAGCCATCAACTATGAATGCCTTCCTTATAAGATTTGGCCTAATATTTTCAACTTGAGTGATCAGTATTCCTTTGGTACTTGGCAACATTTCAGACTCAATACTGAGCTCTACAGTTGAAGGACCATAACCACAACTGCCATTTTATTTTTCGAGCAACTGTCTTTGGTAATGAAACATGGGAATACGAGTCCTATCTGTTGTTTTTTGCTTGTCATGTTGCAATATCCTTTTGCATTGTGTAGTCATCTCTTTTGTCACTTCTATTCTATCTTTCAACCTGTCACAAAATTACCCTTTCGTTCTTTTCTCGTCTTCCTCACTACCGTGTCCTTGTATAAACTTAAAGCCTTCTATACCTCTAAATGTTTTTCTGTTCTAATGAATTGCTATTTATCTGAAGCAATTAGTTTTGTTTATCCTGCTATATGGGTCCCGCTTAAATTGTTGAGCATTTTCAACATTATCTACTATATACTTTTTTAAATTTATAAACTGCAATAAATAGATCTATTGCTGTCTTTGCTGTTTCTGTTCTGAGTTGGTATTGTTTCTGTTCTTCCTTGGCATGTTTTAAATTTCCCGTATATTCTGAATATGTAAAACACTGATATTACCAAGAATAGGATTTGTCATTGAAATTTCAAACTAAAAATTTTAAAATATGATATGAATATTAAATAATTTAACAGCATAAAATAAACCTTGACCTAGATTTTATGTTGATTAGTAGTTAAAAATGCAATTCATTTTGCTGATTAGTATAATTCAATCTGTTAGCAATCTTTATATCATATTTATGTTTCTAGTGATCACTCTTTATATTTTATGGTAATCAACTATAAATTGTGCAAATTCTGTTTTTTTAAATTATGGAATATCACTGATGCTACTTGAAGCTCAGCTGTTTTGGCCTTAATTCACAAATCATTTTTATTTTTAATGTATTTAGAGGAATAATTTTGAAGTGTAACAAATGATCTAATTTTAAAATGTAGTTTAGTATAGTGCAAGGTTTGTATAGCTGTGTTTGAAGTGTCATGAGACTCGAATCAAATAATTTTTATGGTCTCCTAAGCTATAAAACAGGTGCAGAGTGTACTTTGAATTCTGTTAACGTAAGTAGGTTTTTAAAAACTAATGCTAAATTTGTGTTTTATGGGTCTCACGGTTAATTAAGTATGATTTTGAAACTTTATGCACAATGTAAAATACAATACTTATCAGCTATTTTCTGCACAGTAAATGTAGTAATGAATATTAAAATAAATCTAGGAAATTTGAAGGGGTGATATTGCTCAAGGTTATGTATAGCAGAGTGACATAAAACATACAACAATGCAATGTTATTTTGAAGTACGATTAATTGCTGCAGACTATCAAAAGTTTCTAATATTGCATTGTTAATTTTAACTTATTGTTTCTAAAACAAAATTTATAGTTGTAACTTCAAACATGGCTGTATTTATAGAGAATCATAACCCTACAGTGCAAAAGCTAGCCTTTTGGGCCACTGAATCTGCACCACCCTTGAAGCGCATCCGACCTAGACTCTACCCTCTCCCTGTAATCCTGCATTTCCTATGGCTAGTCCACCTAACCTACATATCCCTGAACACAGGGCAAATTAATCTGGCCAATCCACCTAACCTTCACAGCTTTTTAAAATGGTAGGAAACCAGAGCACCCGGAGAAAACCCAGGCACACAAGGAGAGCGTGTAAACTGAACACAGACAGACACCTAAGGGTGGAATCGGGTCCTTGATGCTGTGAGGCAATAGTGCTAACTATGGAGACACCATGTCGCCCAACAAAGAGACAACAATTATTTAGCTGAGTAATCATGTTTCATGATAGTATCAGAAGTTGTGATTGCTTAGCTTAAATGTCTAATTTAACATAATTTCTTCTGTCTTATCAATAGGGCAAAAGTTGAATGAAGATGTGCTTGCATGGTACTTAAAAACATCAAAGTTAGCATTGGCTTTAGCTGTAATAAATGATACCCCTCCAGAGAAGAGCAGTAGAGAATATGCAGAGCACTTGGCCAAAACTTTGAGTGTGAACGAGGTAGACTGGAAGGTAAAAGCTGAGACTTGGAAAGCTGAAGTGTTACATCTTCGCCAAGAATTATTTCTGAGTCGAATGAAGTCTATAGAAAGAACAAGCAATGGTGAGCATATCATGGTATTCTATGTATTTAGTAACATAGTTAATTTAATTCAATTTGATGCTGCCATGTTGACTGACACTTGGTGACCTGTATGATAAGGAGGCAATACTTTTCCATTTTTGGGGCATTTTTGGAGGCTATGTTTAATGATCTTGTAACTGGACTGGTAATCCAAAGACCTAGGTAATGCTCAGGGGCCTTGGGTTTGAGTCCCATGATCTTACCTGTCTGGCCGACATGTGATTGCAGAGCCACAACAATAAGATTGATTCTCAACTGCTCTCTGAAATGGCCCATTATGTCACTCAGTTGTATCAATGCTTCATAGAAATGAATGTAGGTGGCCCACCTAGCGTTGGCCTTGGCACTGAAAACAACAGTGGCAAACTCAGAACTGTAACATTAGATTAGTCAAACACCAGCTTAATATTCTTATTCTCCAAATCATATGTAACAATGTCCCAAACATGGCTATCACCATGAATAAGCCCCGTGTTACAAAGTCAAAAAAAAATGCTTTTTTGAATTTAAAGTACACAGCTGTCAGCTAAAGGTCAGGCTGTTCCAAAAGTAACAATTGGCTGTTAAATGGATACTTGAGTTTTGGTTTTTGTTTTGACAACAGTTTTAATTTAACCAATTAGTTTAAATTATGCCTAAGATAGCGGAAGCCAATGGAATTTGAATGTTATTGTTTTGACACCTGGAAAGCAATCAAATTATAAGAATTTAATGTGCCAATGCAGGGTGCATAAATCTGGTGTTTTGAAAATTGGTGGGAGAGCAATTGTACAATATTTCCAAGTCAGGATGATGAGTGGTTTAGTGAAGAAATTGAAGGTGACAGCACTCCAATGTATCTGCTGGCCTTTTCCTTATAAATGGTCGTGGTCATCAATTTAGAAAATGCTGGCGAAGAAGTGTCAGTGATTTTGTTCAGTGTGCATCAGTTGCTCTAAGTGTCGGTGGAGGAAGGATTGAGTATTCACAGATGTGGTTACAATCAAGTGACCTATTTTGTCATTGATGACATCAAGCTTCTTGAATGTTATTGGAGCTGCACTCATTCTGGCAAGTAGTCAGCATACCATCACACTTTTTTTCACTCTGACTTTTTAAAATTTATTCACAAGATGAGGACATCACTGCCTAGGCTGGCATTTATTGCTCATCCCAGAGGGCAGAAGTGTCTGGAGTCACATGTAGTCCAGACAAGTAAGGATGACAGTTTCCTTCCCTAAAAAGGACATTAGTGAACCAGATGGCTTCTTCTAACTAAGATTTCATGGTCATAATTAGACTTTCAATTCCAGACTTTTTAAAATTCAAATTCCATTATCTGTCATGACAGAATTTGAATCCAGCTTCTGAGAACATGATCTGGGTTCAATGTTTAACAGGCCATCGCCTCCCCATAAAATGCAAACAGTCTGCAGCAGGCTGCAGACAGGTTAAGTAAATCGGCAAAAACTTAGTAAATGGAATATAATGTGGAGAAATATGAGATTATATACTTTGGCAGAAAAGACAATGGATCTGAATATCATATACATGGAGAAAGACGACAAAAAAACAGAGATTAGAAGTCCCTGTCCATGAATCACAGAGTGAACAGAGAACATTATGCGCAGTACAGGTCCTGCGGCCCTCGATGTTGCGTCGACCTGTGGAACCAATCTGATGCCCATCTAACCTACACTATTCCGTTATCATCCATATGTTTATTTAATGACCATTTAAATGCCTTTAAAGTTGGCTAGTCTACTACTGTTGCAGGCAGGACATTCCATAACCTTAGTATTCTGAGTAAAGAACCTACCTCTGACATCTGTCTTATATCTATTACCTCTCAGTTTAAAGTTATGTCCCCTCGTGCTAGCCAGCACCATCCAAGAAAAAAGACTCTCACTGACCACCCTATCTAACCCTCTGATGAAGCTGAATGTCTCTATTAACTCATTTCTCAACCTTCTCTCTAATGAAAACAGCCTGAAGTGCCTCAGCCTTTCCTCATAAGACCTTTCTTCCATATCAGGCAACATCCTGATAAATCTCCTATGCACCCTATCCAATGCTTCCACATCCTTCCTATAATGCAGTGACCAGAACTACATGCAATATTCCAAGTGCGGCCACACCAGAGTTTCATACAGCTGCAGCATGACCTCATGCCTCTGAAACTCAATCCTTCTATCAATAAAAGTTAACACATTGTATGCCTTCTTAATAACCCCATCCACCTAGATGGCAACTTTCATGGATCCACGCACATGGATACTGAGATCGCTCTACTCATCTACACTACAAGAATCTTACCATTAGCCCAGTAAAGAGACCTAGAGGGAGAAAGTGAGGACTGCATATGCTGGAGATCAGAGCTGAAAATGTGTTGCTGGAAAAGCACAGCAGGTCAGGCAGCATCCAAGGAGCAGGAGAGTCGATGTTTCGGCATGAGCCCTTCTTTAGGATTCCTGAAGAAGGGCTCATGCCCAAAACGTCGACTCTCCTGCTCCTTGGATGCTGCCTGACCTGCACTCAAAGAGACCTAAAGGACAACATTTTCACGCAGAGGGTGGTACATGTATGGAATGAGCTGCCAGAGGATGTGGTGTAGGCGGTACAACTGCAACATTTAAGAGGCATTTGGATGGGTATATGAATAGGAAGAGTTTGGAGGGATATGGGCTGGGTGCTGGCAGGTGGGACTAGATTGGGTTGGGATATCTGGTCGGCATGGGTAGCTTGGACTGAAAGGCCTGTTTCCATGCTGTACATCTCTATTACTCTATTCTGTATTTTTGTTACTCCTTCCAAAGTGAATCACCTCACACTTTTCCATATTAAACACCATTTGCCACCTTTCAGCCCAGCTCTGCAGCTTATCTATGTCCTCCTGTAACCTGTAACATCCTTCCGCACTGTCCAAAACTCCACCGACTTTAGTGTCAGTTACAAATTTACTAACTCATCCTTGTTCTTCCTCATCCAGTCATTTATAAAAATTACAAACGGCAGTGGGCCCAAAACCTACCTTGCAATACACAACTAGTAACTGAACTCTAGGATTAACATTTCTCTTTCACCAACACCCTTGGTCTTCTTACAGTTAACCAATTTCTGATCCAAACCGCTAAATTACCCTTAATCCCATGCCTCTGTATTTTCTGCAATAGACTACCATGGGGAACCTTATCAAACACTTTACTGAAATCCATTTACACCATATTAACCGCTTTACCCTCATCCACCTGTTTGGTCACCTTCTCAAAGAACTCAATAAGGTTTATTAGGCGCAACCTACCCTTCACAAAATCGTGTTGACTGTCCCTAATCAAATTATTCCTTTCTAGATTATTATAAATACTATCTATCTTTTCCAACACTTTACCCACAACGGAAGTAAGGTTCACTGGTCTATAATTACTCGGGTTGTCTCCACTTCCCTTCTTGGACACGGGGGCAACATCTGCTATCATCCAGTCTTCTGCCATTATTCCTATAGACAATGACGACGTAAAGATCAAAGCCAAAGACTCTGCCATCTCCTCCCTAGCTTCCCAGAGAATCCTAGGATAAATGCCATCCTGGCCAGGGGACTTATCTATTTTCAAACTTCCAGAAATGCTAACACCTTCTCCTTGTGAACCTCAATCCTATCTAGTCTAATAGCCTATATGTCAGTATTCTCCTTGACAACATTGTCTTTTTCCTATGTGAGAACTGACAAAAAATGTTCATTTAACGCCTCTCCTATCTCTTCGGACTTCAAGCACAACTTCCCACTACTGTTCTTGACAGAACCTACTCTTACTCTAGTAATTCTTTTATTCCTGACATACCAATAGAAAGTTTTAGGGTTTTCCTTGATCCTACCTGCCAAAGACATCTCATGCCCCCTCCTGGTTCTTCTTCGCTCTCTTTACGTCCTTCCTGGCTAACTTGTAACGCTCGAGCACCCTAACTGTGCCTTTATGTCTCCTCTTTATATAAGCCTCCTTCTTCCTCTTGACAAGAGATTCAACTTCTTTAGTAAACCATGGTTACCTCGCTCGACCACTCCCTCCCTGCCTGACAGGCGTATACATATCAAGCTCACGCTGTAGATGTTTCTTGAACAAGCTCCAAATTTCGATTGTCCCCATCCCCTGCAGTTTCCTTCCCTATCTTATGCATTCTAAATCTTGTCTAATCACATCATAATTGCCTTTTCCCCAGCCATAACTCTTACTCTGTGGTATTATATACCTATCCCTTTCCATCAGCAAAATAAACATAACTGAATTATGGTCACTATCACCAGTGTGCTCATCTATCTCCAAATCTAACATCTGGCCCGATTCATTACCCAGTACCAAATCCAATGTGACCTTGCCTCTTGTTGGCCTATCTACATACTGTGTCAGAAAACCCTCACACACACACACATTGGACATAAACCAACCCATCTAAGGTATATAAACTAAAGTGTTTCCACTCAATATATGGAAATTTAAGTCCCCCATAACAACTACCTGTTACTCTCGCTCCTACCCAGAATCAGCTTTGCAATCTTTTCTTCTACATCGCTGGAACTTTTCGGAGGCCTATAGAAAGCTCCCAACAGGGTGCCTTTTCCTTTCCTGTTTCTAACCTCAGCCCAAAATATCTCAGTAGATGGGTCCTCATCAAACATCCTTTCTGTCACTGTAATACTGTCCTTGACTAACAATGCCACAAATCTCTCTCTTTTACTACCTTCCCTGTTCTTAGTGAAACATCTAAACCCAAGAGCCTGTACCAACCATTAGATTAGATTAGATTACTTACAGTGTGGAAACAGGCCCTTCGGCCCAAGAAGTCCATACCGACACGCCGAAGCGCAACCCACCCATTCCCCTACATTTACCCCTTCACCTAACACTACGGGCAATTTAGCATGGCTAATTCACCTAACCTGCACATTTTTGGACTGTGGGAGGAAACTGGAGCACCCGGAGAAAACCCACGCAGACATGGGGAGAATGTGCAAACTCCACACAGTCAGTCGCCTGAGGCGGAACTGAACCCGGGTCTCTGGTGCTGTGAGGCAGCAGTGCTAACCACTGTGCCTGCTTTATCCATGTCTCTGAAATGGCCACAACATTGAAGAACCAGGTACCAACACATGCTGCAACTTAACACACTTTATTCTGGATGCTCCTGGCATTGAAGTAGACTCACTTCAAACCTTACAAGTTGGAACTGGGTGCTTGCAGACATGGCAGACTAAATATTGCAGAGGCTGTGTGAATCACAAATTGAAAGTTTGCAGGCGTCTTTACCTAACCTTGGAACTGTTCATGTCTAATCCTCTCCCTGTCCTTGGACCAGGCTGTTTTTCTTTTAATTAATAGAACATTGTTAACAGTTTCACTTATCTACTTTTGACTTATGTGAACAGTACTAGATGTAGTAACAGTAAATCTTGTGGGGCTTGGGAAATGTGTACTAGTCACACACACATGGGTTATAAAGTATACTGCCTTTAATCTATAGACAGTGATCTGTTGGGAGTCCATCAAGAGGTACCACCTTCCTGCCTGCCAGTACACTCCTACAACCTTTAAACCTTATTCATGACCTTACAGCTCTGTTGAATTAGTTTAAATTCTCCCAAAGAGCATTAGCAAACCTCGCCCCCAGGATATTAGTATCCCTCTGGTTCAATTGTTGACCATCCCATTTGTAGAGGTCCCATTTACCCCAGGATAAGCCCCAATTAACCAGGTATCTGAATCCCTCCATCCTACACCATCCCTGCAGCCACATGTTCAACTGTTCTCTCTCTCTCTCTCTCTCTCTCTCTCTCTCTCTTTTTGCCTTGCTAGCATGTAGCACGGATAACAAATCAGAGATAACAACTCTGTTTATTTTAGCTCTAAGCTTCCACACTATCTCTTTGAGCATCTAAATTCAGCAGGAAATAGGAAAGGCAAATGAAATGGTGGTCTTTATTTCAAAGGGAATTGAGTATAAAAATAGAGAGATTTCATTGAAACTATACAAGGCTCTAGTCAGACCATAACTGGAACGCTGTGGTGTGCTTTGGGCCTCTTATCTAAGGAAAGGGGCAGTTATAATATGGCTTTTGGGGCAGTGCAGGTGAGGTTCACCTAACTGACAGCGGATATGAGGAGACTGTCTTAGGAGGACAAGTTAAATAAATATGGCCTATACTTATTGGAATATTGAGGTGCAATCTTACGAAACATACAACATCCTTAGAGGACTTGACAGAGTAGATGCAGAAAGGATTTTTCCCCTTGTGGGAGAGTCTAGGATGAAAGGACATAATCTCAGAATAAGGGTCACACATTTAAAACAGAGATTAGGAGGAATTTCTTCTGTCAGAGGGTAGTGAATCTATGGAATTCTTTACCACAGAGGATTGTGGAGGCTTGGTCATTAAGTATATTAAGGTTGAGATAGACAAACTTTATGGTTATAGAGATTGGCAGGAAAGTGGCATTAAGGAATTAAATGAGCCATCATTTTATCAAATGGTGGAGCAAACTAAATTGGCTGAATGGCCTAGTTCTGCTCCTGTCTCCTTTGGTCATCAAACCAGTGTACATTCGGCTCCGACCCTTGCTGCTTCCTGTACTCCCTTTAGTATTCAACGTGGGGAGCTTTGATTAATCAGCCAAGCAGGGCTGGGGTGGTAACATGGTAAATCAGCAAATTTCCTTGCCCACATTTGACTTGATGCCATCAGACCTCACAAGGTCTGAAGTAAACGCAGAGGACTCCCAGAGCAAGCCCCTATTACTGGTCTCTACACCAGTGTTCTGTAACTTTCCTGTTGGTGGTACAGATGTTACAACACGGAGGTCAAACTCCTCTGTTAATTAAAACCAAACACCCAGAAAAGCTTGCCTCAACTTGTAATCTGTTAAAATGTAAGTGAGTGATAGGGAACTCCTAAATTCCACTAAGTGAAATAACTTTTTAAAACTCTAATAATGAACATTAAACAAATACTATTCACAAATCCAAGCCCCTCCTTTCTTAGCTATGTATTATCTGATGCTAGCTCTATAAAAATAATATACTGTTCCAATAATACACTTATTAAACATAACAATAACTTAATCTCAAGATCACACAGTCGCTGTCTTCTTCGCTATTTTCACTGTTCCTGCTGATGATCTCCCTGGGTTGTCTTTCTTTTTATTAACTGTGAGTTCGTTTCACAATAAAAAGTATGTTTGATCGAGTGTTTTCTAATTTCTTTGAGAGCAAAATGTTAGACGGGCAGTTAGCTCTCTGGCTCTACAGCATTTGCTCACTCCAACTTCACCTGCTCCGAATGTGTAGCACTCCAGTTTCTCCACACCAATGCCTGGTTCACCATAAGCCCGCTGACAAAAGTGGTAGTCAAGAGAACAGACCTCTGTCGCACAGACTGAACACCAACTCTCCAATACCACATCCAACCTCCCCCTTGCTCACGACTGCACGTGGGCCATCAGGCTAAAAACACTCTCACTCTCATTGCCTCCAGTGATCTCCCCTCCACTGCCTTCAAACTCATAGTCTCCTAGTCCTGCACTGCCTGATTCTACCTGCTCCCCAAGATCCACAAGCCCAACTACCTTGACTGACCCATCATCTCAGCATGCTCCTGCTTCATCGAACGCATCTCGTCCTACCTCGACTCATCCTCTCCCCTTGGTTCAGGCACTTCCCACCTACATCCACCACACCACCATGCCCTCCAACTCTTCAGTAACTTCCAGTTCCCTGGTCCGTAGCGCTTTATCTTCCCTATGGACATACAGTCCTGGTCTACATCCATACCCCAGGCCCTCTGCTTCTTCCTCTCCAACAGACCCATCCAGTTCCTTTTCACCAATTGCCTCCTCCGTCTCGTTGAACTGGTCCTCACTCTCAACAGCTTTTCCTTCAACTCCACCCATTTCCTCCAAATCCAAAGGCTGGCCATGGGCACCTGGATGAGCCCCAGCTACACCTGCCTCTTTGTCAAACAGTTTGTCTTCCGTAGCTACACCAGCGCTGTGCCCCAACTCTATCGCCATTACATCAATGACTGCATTGGTGCAGCATCCTGCACCCAGGCTGAACTGGAGCAGTTCATCAACTTCGCCCACAACTTGCACCCCATCCTCAAATTTGCTTGGTCCATCTTGGACACCCTTTTCTGACCTCTCCATTTCCATCTCCAGTGACAGTCTCCAAATGGATGTTTACTACAAACCCACAGACTCCCATAACCACCTGGACTATAGCTCCTCCCATCCAGTATTCTGCAAGAACTCCATACCGTTCTCCCAATTCCTTTGCCTTTGCCACATTTGCTTGGATGAGGAGATACTCCATTCCCAAGCATGCCAGATGTCCACCAATTTCAAACATTATACTTTTCCTCCTTCTGTCATCCATACAGCCTTCCACCACGCTACCTCCATTCCCTGTTCCACTGCTCTAAAGCCCCCCACAACACAATAAAGACAGTGCCCCCTTGTCCTTACCACCATCCCAACAGTCTCCGCATCCAACACATCATCCTTAAACACTTCTGCCAACTCCAGCTAGACCCCATCATCAAGAATGTATTTCCCTTCCCACCCCACTCTGCCTTCTGCAAGGACCATTCCCTTCTGCAGTCCTTGGTTTGTGCAACTCTCCCCACCAATCCCCATTCCCCCAAACCCCTGGGTACGTTTCCCTGCAACTGAAAAAGATGCAAAACCTGCTGGTATACCAACCCCACCTCCCCACTTCCATCCAGGGCCCTAAACAGTCCTTCCAGGTGAGACAGAGGTTCACCTGCCTCTCTTCCAATCTAGTTTACTGCATCTGTTGCTCCTGATGTGATCTTTTCTACATCACAGAGACCAAACGTAAACTTAGGGAACATTTCGCTGAGCATCTCAGCCAGGCCCGAAGGGGCTGATCGGACCTCCTAGTTACCGCCCATTTTAATTCCCCTTCCCACTCCCTTTTCAACATTACCATCGTTGACCTCCTCCATTTCCACAATGAACCAAACTGCAAATTGGAGGAGCAACACCCCATCTTCCACCTGGGTAGCTTACAATCCAGAGGACTCAACATTTGAGTTCTTTAATTTCAAATAACCTCCCTTCCCAGCCCTTCCCCCTTCTTTCCACTCCTCCCTGTCACCAACTGAATTCATTCCTCCCATTGATCAACCAGGTTGTACCCTCTACCTGTCTTCACCTATCCCCACATCTCCACCCTGCCCTACCTCCATCTGTATCTGCAGCTCCCCCCTACACCCATTCCCAATCCAGAAGAAGGGTTACACCCAAAACGTAGACTTCTCTACTTCCTGATTCTGCTTGGCTTGCTGTGTTCGTCCAGCATCCTGCCTACTTTGGATTCTAGCATCTGCATTTTCTTTGTCTCTAATCAGTATGTGCAGTAGCATAAACTATATCTCAAAGCAAGTTTGTATTTATTGACATGTTCCTTTTCAAATTTAACTTGGGACTTGGAAAATATTACATAATATATTGATGGCAAAAAACCATACATAACAACCTCTTCAAATGTTTGACTATTGTTTTTCAGGAGCTGACTCTGCTTTTTGCCCAGAATTTCCAACTCGAGGTGCTCTGGAATCTAGGAATGAATCCACTCATCTGGAAGATTCAGGTTGTGATATATCTAATGGGCAAGAGTCAGATACTCAGGATCTATTAGCTAATCATAGCCTGGGAAACCTTGATTCTTATTCACTAACGAGTGAAAAATCTAAGGCATTAGTCAGTTCCACATTGTTGCATCCCGAATCAAATTCTACCCAAAGAGACAAATTAGAAGAGGAGAAAATGCTTAATTTTCAAATCGAGTTTTTACAGAGTTTAATAAGAATTAGAAAAATTGCAATGGTCAGAATGCCACCAACGGAAGCATTGATTCTAGACAGTGACCATTCAGTAGTGACAGATTCAGTCTCGCTTCTTGCTAAGAATTTGTTAGCTTTCTGTGTGGAATCTAGATCTCTTCTCCCAGATTCTTTACTGATGGAAACAACATGGACTCTTGTCCACTTATTGCACGATGGAAAATTGCCAAAGATAATTCTTGTGCAATGCATTAAGATAGTAGAGGAACTTGTGAAGGATTTGGTGAAAGTCATTTTGGATAACACAAAAGTAAATAGGGTAAGTACATTTTGTGCAGTTACTCTTATATCTGCATTTATTCAACAAATAACTGCAGCTTAACTATTGTATATGGATTTTCTCATGATTGTTTACTTTAAGAACTAGTGGAGCAGCCTATATCCAGAGACATAAATTTCACTATAAAGATTTTTGCATACCTTTAAGTGGTGCTATTTTGATTATGATTGGAGATGCCGGTGTTGGACTGGGGTGTACTAAGTTAAAAATCACAACAACACCAGGTTATGGTCCAACAGGTTTAATTGGAAACACACTAGCTTTCGGAGCGACGCTCTTTCATCAGGTGATAGACTATCACCTGATGAAGGAGCGTTGTTCCGAAAGCTAGTGTGCTTCCAATTAAACCTATTGGACTATAACCTGGTGTTGTGTGATTTTTAACTATTTTGATTAGTGTTTTTGAGATGGATTTGTGATTCATCAAATACAAAAACTGAAACCCTAAGACCTGTAGGTATTAAATACTAGCACTTTGTTGCATAGTTCTTCTGTCTGATGTTATGTGGGATTTATGACCCATTTACTTAAACGGTGTCATTGTTTCCATTAAAGTAGTAGACACAGATTTCAGATGAATGTAATTTTATGACTTAAATTATGTTCATGTGATTGGTTTAAGATCTTACTGTCCACTAGAAGAAAATCAAAATCTCTGCTCATTCATTTGTGAGTGATGATAAAACTGCAGATGCTGTAATCCAAGAAAGGCAGGCAGGAGCTGGAAGAACACAGCGAGCCAGACAGCGTCAGGAGATGGAGAAGTCAATGTTTCGGATGTAACCCTCAGGACTGGGTGGGTGTAGGGGGGATTTCAGATAACTTCCCAGCTCTTCCCATCCCTTTCACTCCTCCCTGCCGCCACTGGATTTATTCCTCCCATTGACCAACCAGGTCATACCCTCCACCTATCTTCACCTATTCCCACTTCACCACCCTGCTCAACCACACTCTTTATCTGCAACTCCCCCCAGCACCCACTCCCAGTCCTTGGAAGGGTTAAACCCGAAACCTCAACTTCTCAGCCTTTTGATGTTGCCTGGCTTGCTGTGTTATTCCAGCCTCCTGCCTCTCTATTCATTTGTGAGTTGCAATATCAATAATTACGTTGAGCACGCAGATATGTCTGCGGTAGAGTTTGGACGAGACATTCCTTTGCAAAAAATACATTCATGAAATTAGTTTAAAAATGCAATTGAGACCTTTTCCGCTGAGGAAATGAGCCCAGGTATTGGTCACTTCTGCTCTCTTGAGAGATTGAATTGGCACAAAGACAATGCTTTCTTTACTAAAGCATTAACAAGAGATGACAATTAATGTTCATTCATACCAAGGTTATATAAAATTCCTGATAAGATAAAAATAAAATTATATTTGTATTGGCACAGATTGAGAAATAATTACAGAAATAAAGACCCAGTGTGGATACTTAAAAATGAAATAATAAACAAAGATCATCTGTAAGCACTGCTGTCAAAACAAAATAAGTGCAGAAGAAGGGTTGGCACAGTGGTTAGCACAGCTGTCTCTTAGCTCTAGGAATCCGGGTTTGATTCCAGCCTTAGGTGACTGTGTCTAGAGTTTACTCGTTCTTTCCATCTCTTCGTGGGTTTCACAAAGTGCTCCAAAATCCTCCCAATGACCAAAAATGTGTAGGTTAGATGAGCCATGCTAACTTGCCTCAAGTGTCCAGTGATGTTCAGGCTAGGTAGATGAGCCATTGTAAATGTGGGATTACAGGGATGGAGGATGGCGGGGTGGTGGTGGGGGTTGTAGTTGAGTATGGGTCTGCATGGGATGATCTTTGGAGAGTTGGTCCAAACTCGATGAACCAAACAGCTCCTACTTGCACTGTAAGAATTCTATGTTTCTTATTCTATTAAGACAGCACATATAACAACATCTCTAGGACAAACATGATCAGTAGCCACCACTGGCTGTTGTACAGCATCTAGTAAGAGAAAAAACAGGACCAAGGTGACAAGAGTTCTGGCATAGAACTGTTCTATAGACTTCGATGTAGATCTCTGCAAATGACAGAGGCCCATTGCAGAAAAGACTTGGGATATCCCGGGCCATTGTGTCATAGATATGCTTCCTGCTGTATGAGGAAATGTGCTCACAAAGTCTCTATGGCAATCCCTGCAGGTAGATCTGACAGTTAGAGCTGTCCTTAATTTTTTTTATATACAACACCAGGTTATAGTTAACAGGTTTATTTGGAAATACTAACTTTTGGAGTGCTGCTTCAGGTAGCTGTGGAGCAGGTTTATAAGACATAATTTATAGCAAAAGATCACAGTGTCATGCTGCATACAACTCATATGATATATTGAATAAACCTAGACTGCTGTTAAGTCTTTCATCTTTTAGAATGGATTGCAGGTTTCGGTTCATTAATATGTAAATGCTAGAACTTTTCCAAATCACGTTTGCGATAACTTAAGGTTTTATAATAAAAAGTGATATCTTGGCTCAGGCAATGCATTAAAGATGTTAGGTTAGAGTCTGCCTGTATCCCAATTGTTATGAAGATGTGAGTGTACTGGACCTTTAAGAGAATTGAAAGCTAGCAGAACTACTTGACAGCACCAAGGTGTTCTGAGTAAGGTAACAATGTATCACTTAGTCAAAAACTACATTAGCTGGGTTGCCTGGAAAGGACAAAACAGATTCAAATTAGGCCAGTCAGTTTAAATTATACATCAAAAGATACCAAACTCCAATCAAGTTTGAATTTAGTATATTGACGATCTTAAAAGCCAGTGACACAATCTGATGCTTTGGGGGATATAAGGCTGGGGGAAATTGAACAGTTGGTAGGAGAACTGCCAAGCCAACGATTTGCAGACTAACTGGAGAATAGCTCTCTTAAAGGTATCTTTATCAATCTGTGACCTGTGAAGCATAATCCCTTAAAAGAAGAAAAGAAGACACAGGAAGGTCCAAATAGAAAATTCAGCAGCTGGCTGATTTTGAAAACTTGAATTTTTAGTAAATCTTAATCGGGGATTTTATTGGACTAGTATTGTAGAAGGTGAGGTAAAAGATAGATAGGTTAGAGGAAAGAGTTGTAAATAGTTGTGAGTTAATTATTCTCCGTTATACCGTAAGAAATAAAATTGTTGTTTTTTTACCTTAAATAGTTCTTGGCCTCTCGAATATTCACAGATTACTGCATGGGATAAATCTCTTCTGTGTTGCTAGTTAAAATTAAGCAGGAGGGTTTACCCAGTAACGTAACACCATTCTTGAGTCAGACTGGTTCTGTTTCCAAAGTAGGAATTTATAAAATGTTAACATGGATTGACTGCCTATGGATTGTGTTTTTTGAACAAAATAGAATGTATCTCTAATTACAATTCTGCAAATGCAAATTCACCCCATAGACGAGTTTGTGTGGGAGAGAGTGTGCATGTGAGAGTGCGTGTTTTGGGTAACCATCTTCCAAGGCGGACTTCGGGATGTGCAACAATGCAGCATCATCAAGCAGAGGCTGAGAGCCTCATTCTGTACCCGTGAGGATGGCCTCAACCGGGACCTTGCACTGTGCACTCTCACACACACAAATATGCATACACTCTTGCATACCCTCTCTCAGTCACATACCTCCCCCACCCCCCGTCCCCCCCACACCGCCGCCGAGAGGCGCACACATGCAAAAACAGACTCTCACACACGCACAGTGTGTGGCACTATAAGTGCAGATACATTCTATTTTGTTCACGAAGCACAAATCTGCAGATAATATCCATGTAACATTTTATAAAGTCCTACTTTGGAAATAGAACCAGTCTGATTCAAGACTGGGATACAGACAGACTCGAACCTCACATCTTTAATGCATTGTCTGAGCTGAAATATCAATTTTTTTGTATAAAATCTTAAGTTTCCTCAAGAAAGTGATTTGAATGAAGGCCTGGGATTTATATTAATGAACCAAAACCTGCAATCCATGTTAAAATATGAAAGACTTAACAGCAATCCATATTTGTTCAACATATTGTATCAGTTGCATGCATGACAGTGATCTTTGTGCTATGAATTTTGTATCTTATGATCCTGCTTCACAACTACCTGAAGGAGTAGAGCTCTGAAAGCTAGTACTTCCAAATAAACCTGTTGGACCACAACCTGGTGTTGTGTTACCCCAGTCCAACATAGGCATTTCCACAACTTAATTTTATTGCAAGTGACTTTTTCTAGGGACCTACTGGGATTTCTGCCCACTTTTCTGGCCTCCACCCATAAATGTGCTCAGGATTGACTGAGCCAATCCTGGGCCAACAGGATTCTCATTCCACACTGCCTTCTTGCAGTTGCAGGGTACATCCTGCAGAGTTTTGAATACATCCTGTCACCAATTTGTAAATGGAAAAGGATTCCCACCCCCTTAATGTCTGACTCATTTGTGACCAGAAGGGCCAAAGTTTGCATGCTAGCACTCGATATCCAGGGAGTTGTTAAGACTTAAAGGTACTGGAGGTGACAGACTCTTTGCAAGGTCCTCAATAAAAAGATGTTTGGTGATCAAGAAGAGTGCCATTCAAACCTGGTGCATTGGCACCTCTAAGAAATCCTCTGAATGCTGCAGAATAAAATTACAATGTTGGCTATGCTTCCACAAAGTTGTTGTGGAACATAGGCCTCGAGAAGATGTGCAGAATCCTGGACTAGGTAGACAGTGCTATATATTAAAGCACTGTGGCCATCACAATAACCCTTACCTCAAATGGCCAAACAGCTTGATGAGCAACTCAGCCCCTCACAGAATCTGCCTGTCTGCTTGGTTATGGGTTAGTCTCTTTTGCAGTGACATACAGGAAAGATTGTGTGCAACGAGAATGGGTGCAGCAGTGTTAGGTTCTTTTTCTGGAGATTCGTACAACTTGATGCAACTGCAATATGCCAACGTCTGTGAACAGCCAAAATTTATTAAGCAAGTGCAAGCTTTTAAAGGAACACTGTTCGTAAGGCTTGCGCAGCCATGTCAAGCGACCTCTCCCTGAACATGATTTTATATCATAGTCACATGTCACCAAAGACAATTCCCCAGCCACTCAAGACAGAATGTAGTGATTTGATTATTTCCAGAACGAATGTGATTAGCCCATTAATTAACTGCAGGATATGATTTAAATTGTTTTTATTTTAACTGCAGGGGGTGGTTAGACTCTTAACTGCAGTGTTCTTATTCATTCCTAACTGCAGGGTATAGTTAGATTTTCATATTTTGCCTGCAAGATAGCACAAAGATGCTGAAAATCTCAAACCAATTGAAATTGATACAGCAACACAGCAGGTCTGGCAGCATCTGTGGAGAGAAAGCAGAGTTCATGTTTCAAGTCCAGTGACCCTTCATCAGAGCTATTCTGAGGCAGAGAGGGATTTGTGTGTTCAGGTGCATCTGTCACAAAAAGTTAGCATGTAATCCAGATTGATAATGCGGTGCTGTCCTTTATTAAGAGAAGAACTGAACATAGAATGAAGGATATTATGCATCAGTTATATAGAGCATTGGCGAGACCATACCTAAAATATTGTATATGGGTTTCCAGAGTTGACTATGAGAGGAGCCTAGCAGGAAAGACATTGGAACAGCAATGGCATGAGTTTCTGGGACTAATTCGGGAGACGCAGCAAGAATTCATCCCGAGGAAAAAGAAACGGCCTAAAGGGAGGATGAGGCAATCATGGCTGACCAGAGAAGTCGGGGACAGTATAAAAGCAAAAGAGAAAGCATATAACGTGGTGAAGGGCAGTGACAAAGTGGCCAAAGGATTGGGAATCATATAGTTCCGAGTGAGTTGAGTCTCAAGAGAATAAGGGAAGGCCAGATAGTCTTTAATGCAACAGTGTAATAGGTAAGACTGTTGAGTTAAAGGTCTGGATTGACACATGGAAGTGTGATTTTATTGCCATCACACAAACATTAGTTAAGGGAAAGGTATAAAATCTTTAAGTGAGATAGAGGTGGGTGTAAAAAGTGTGGTGGAGTAGCACCATTAACTAAGGCATCGGTTACTGTAATAATGAGAGATGATATCTTGGAAAAGTCTTCAAACATGACTTGGTGAGTAGAACTTAGGAATGTTAAAGGGGGCAGTCACATTATCGGGAGTGTATTATATATTTCCCAAAGAGTCAGTGGGAAATAGAGGAGCGAATATATAGACTTCACTGATATATATGAGTAATAATCTAGCAATTAAACTAGGGATTTCAACACTCCCAATTTAAATTCGAATTGTATTAAGGGTTTAGAGGTGGTCGGTTTCTAGAAATGTATCCAGGGGAGTGTTTTGTGTCAATGTATAGAAAGCACAGCAAGCGATATTGCAGTGCTGGGTCTGGTTGTGGGCAATGAAGTGTTCAATGTGGCAGTGAGTAAAGTTTTTGGCGCTAGTGACTACAACATTGTATAGTTCAAATTTGTTATGGACAAGGACAAAGATGGCCTACAAAAGATGGCTTTGGATCGGGAGAAAGCAGATTTTATTAAAATGAAGTGCAGTGAAGGTGAATATCAATTTGTGAAGCGAATAGTAAGATTTCATTTCATTGTTGCTATGCGCAGATTATATACAATCCTTCCTGACTTGTTTCAAGAAAAAGCTTTTCCTGGTTGACATGGGAAGTCACCATTTTGTTATGACCAGGACAGCCTCAGAACGTATACCGTTTGGTTGCCTCCATCACTGAAGATGGATGAAGGTAATGGATTTACCCCTGTTGGTTTGTTTTTATGTAACCAGTATGAGCAGGAATATTGTGGAGATAGAATTATTCTGGAGACATTTAAAAATGGTAGGAGGAACTCTGTGGCAGAAATCCTGCCACCTTTTTTTATCTGTTACCATTTTTGCTGCTGGAGAAATGTGGAGGACGTGAATCTCTTAGGCAGGAAACTCAAGCTCAGCTATGCTATTTTGAGAATAGTGCTGAATTTACTGGTTATATTCAAATTGTGGTTGAATTTTTTGACGATTTTTTTAAGGATAAATTTATGTGGTCGACTATAACAAGGATACTACTTTTGAATGGCTGAAATTCATGCCTATCAAAATTCATACCATATCATTAGCGGAAGCCTAATTGATCTCTAAACGAGTAAAGAAAACAAACATTTATAGTAATTCTGAAAACCTGGAGTGGTCTGCGATAGCCAGCACACTGACTCAAAAGTTTGTTATCTGTGAAGAACTAGGGTTGACTTTTACATGCGATATATGGAAAATTCCAGATTTTCTGGCCTAAAATAGAGGTCGGTGTTTACATGAGATTGACTGTTACTTGAATTTATACAGTGAACAGACTCTATTTTCATTTTTCAAGGGTCTGAACCATCAGGGTGGAAGTCATGAATTTATGGAGCTGATGTGAAGACTCCTGATGTAAAAGCTGATAAGTCATATAGATTTAAAGAGGCCCTTCCACCCACCATGCCTGTGCTCACCAACAAAAGCAAACTACACTCATCCCAATCCACTTGATGCATACCTGACTACGCCCTGGTATTTTAAGTACTTATCCAGATGCTTCTTAAATGCCGCAAGAATACCTGCCTCCACTGTCCTCTCAGGCAGCATATTCCATATATCTACCACCCTCTGGTTGAATTTTATTTTATCAGATCTCCTCTAAATGACTTGTCCTCACCTTAAACTAATGCCCCGTGGTCTTGGACACATCTGTCATGGGCAAGAGACTCTCACGATCCATTCTGTTTATGCCTCGCAATTTGGTATACCACAATCGGATGGTCCTGAGCCTCCTCTGCTCCAAGGAAAGTAAAACCAGCCTATCCAGTCTCTCTTCATAACTTAGACTTTCATCCTAGGCAGCATCCAGGAGAGTCTGCTCTGCACTCTCTTCAGTGCAATCACATCCTTCGTGACGTGAGCCACAGCAGTATTCTATCTGTGGCCTAATTAATATTTTATGATATTGCAATAAGATTTCTTTGTTCCTAAATTCTATGCCCAGGCTAATGTAGGCAAGCATCTGATAAGCCTTCTTCAACACCATGTCTGTCTGTGTTGAGACTGTGGTGCTGGTAAAGCACAGCAGGTCAGACAGCATCTGAAGAGCAGGAGAAGCGACGTTTTGGGCATAAGCTCTTCTGCTGCTCGGATGCTGCCTGACCTGTGCTTTTCCAGCACCACACTCTTGACTCTGATTTCCAACATCTGCAGTCCTTACTTTCTGTCACCGTATCTGTTTGTGCTAACTGATATCTTCAATGACCTATGGACTTGTACACCAAGATCCCTTTGTTCCTCATGCTCCCTAGGACTTAGCATTTGTTTTGTCTTTCCCTGATAAAAGATCTCCAAAATGCATCATATCACCTATATCAGGATTAAATTTTATGTGCCATTGCTTTGCCCAGTTTACCAACTGATCAATATCATTCACATACAAGTCGTTAAAGTTTACAACAAACAGCAAGAGTCCCTGCACTGCCCTCTATGGTACACTACTGGTCATAGGCTTCTAATCACAAAAATGAAACCCTTCACCATCACCTTTTGCCTCTAATTTGCAAGCCAAGTTTGATCCAGTTTGCCAACTTGCCTTTGATCCCATGGTCTTTTACCTTTTGAGTCTTCAACGTGGGACCTTGTCAAAGGCCTTAGTGAAGTCTATGTAAACAGAACTACCTTCATCAATATATTTAGTCTCTTTTTCAAAACAAATCAATTAACTTAGTCAGACAGGATCTCCCTGTAACAGTTTGTGTTGACTATCCCTGATCAATCCCTGCCTTTCCAAGTATTGATTAATACTGTCCTTCAGAATTGTTTTCCAAAACTTTCCCTACCACTGACATCAGAATAACTGTATAGTAATAACCTGGCCTACCCTGCTGCCTTTCGTGAATAAAGGAACTATATTTAGTTATCCTCCAGTCATCTGGCACTTCACTTGAGGCCAGAAAAGTATTAAATACATCTGTCAGGATCCTAACAATCTCCTTCCTTGTCTTCCATAATAGCTTGGGATATGTCTCATTAAGCCCTGGGGATTTATGTATGTGTGCCCCTCTAAAATATCTAATACCTCCTTCATATTAATCTAATGTGTTTATCTTCCCAGCTGAAATCTGCAGCTACAATGTATTTTTCCTCTGAATGTTGATGAGAAGTATTCATTTTAAAACTTCACCCGTGTCTACTGGTTCAAAGCACAAGTTGCCCCTTCGTTTTAAAATACTTATACTCTTTCCTGGTAATCCTCTTACTCTTATCATACGTTTAAAATGCCTTGAGGCTTTCTTAATCCCATCTGTCAAAGATATTTCGTTGCTCTTCTTTCTCCTTAAAATTTCTTTTTTAAGCAACCTCCTATAGTCTATACTTTTTAATGTGCTGTAGATGGCATATGCTTCCTTTTGCTTTGTAGAACTATCAATATCTCTTGAAATCCAGCGTTCTATGCATTGCTGCATTATCCTTTGCTCTTCGAGGAATATGCAGCGCTCAATTCTCACAATGCTACTTTTAAAATACTCCTGCTTTCCAAATGTATACATAGCTGCAAGGAGTCTCTTGCAGTTAGTGCTTGCCAGGTCCTTTCTAATGATATTGAAATTGGCCTTTCTTCACTTAACTTTTGCACTAGCAATATCCCTTTCCATAATAACTGAAACTTAGAGTTATCTCCAAAATGCTCACCCACTGAGACTTGAACCATTTGACTGTTTTCATTCCCGAGGATTAGGTCGAGCTCTGCCCCATCTGTATTAGGATTTTCTGTGTGCTGGCACAAGAAGATCTTCTGAATGCACTTGAAAAATTCCACCCCAGTTAATCCTTTCACACTAAGGTGTAAGGAAAATTGAAGTCCCCTGCAACTATAAACCAGTTTCTCTTGCACCTTTCTGTGATTTGCCTGCATATCTGCTTCTCACTTTCTGTCTGACTGTTGAGAAGCCTCTGTAAATTCCCAGTAAGGTAATCACCCCTTCTCTACTTCTAAGCTCTATCCATGGCCTCATTTGAAAATCCTTCGAGGACTTCATTGTTCATTACTCAATGATGGTTTCCTGTATCAATAATGCAATGTGTATAGAACACAGTCCTACATCAGGGAGCTGCTTGGAGTGAACCTTGACAAAAACCATTGCATCTCTCTCCAGATTCATTGTAAAAATACATTCCAGAGGAGGTGAGTGACGGTCTATGCACCTATGCAGCTGTTTTGAGGGCAGCAATGGCACACAGATACCAGATGTGCGTAAGGCATCTGTCAGTAGTGCTCTTCTTGCCATCAGCCCAGTTACATCTTAGTACTTGTGGGAAATTTCTGATATTAAGGCTTTCTGCCAAATGATCTTGATGATCTGCTGCTGGAATTGTGTAACAGGATTCACCATCTCCTTGAGCAGCGCGGTCTCAAGGAGACTGTGTACTGACCACTTCCTGATAGGTTTATAGTCAAAAGTGTTTTTCTTCATAAATTTTTCCATGAAGGATAGATGCTGTGGAAGAGTTCAACTACTTGGAAGCGCTATGGCACTGAGGCCAGACCCATCCTTCGCAACATCAGGGGCAGATCAAATCTCAGTGCATAGTGACACGTGTTTGTGTACTGAGAACCTACGTGCAGCTTAATTGAGCCACACACAAAGGTAGCCATCAGGATGAAGGCAGTGTTAGGTATGTTCTTCCCCGCCTACTTACTCAGAGCTTTACACATGGTGCCCTCGAGGACATGGTCCATCTTTGACCTCAGATGAATTGGAAGATGGCTCAGGCACAGGTTCAGGGAATGGGCTAGACTTGTACCATGCATAGTAAGACTGACAGTGACTGATGACCACGTTTTTACCTGCAATGAAGAGGGAGCGGTGCTCTGTAGCATATTTTCCACCTCACCTTGGTAATATTCTCCTCCCACGTTTTTACACAGACTCCTCCGAACCATATCCCTAGTAACTTCAAATAATCTGTCCTACAGTGAAGGGGATAAAGGATCAGTTGGCCCATTTCCCTAAGAACAAGACTTTGCTTTTGCCTCAATTTACTTTGGCTCACAAGGCCAGTTTATACTGGTCACATATGCTTGTGAGTCTGCACTGACAATGGATCTGAGCAGAAAATGGCGACACCATCCATGTGCGGAGAGGGTGTGACCTGCAGGCCTCCACTGGCTGAAGTAGTCATCTTTCTCAGGCTTGCATCCTTCCTGATGGACTTGGCAAAAGGTTCTATACAAAACACAAACAAGACAGCAGAGAGAGGACAGCCTACCCTGACACCAGATCTGATCAAGAAGCTTTCTGATTCCCACCTGTTGATTGAGATTGTACTAATATGTTGCAGCATAGTCAGATCCAATTATGGATTCCCTTCCCAGAGCCCAGCTTGGAGATCATAACCCACATATAGGTGTGTAATATCCTGGTCAAAGGTTTTCTGGTCCAGTTTCATGAGGCAGATATCCATTCCTTTATCCCACTGTAGGCGATCCTATCCCTGAGTTGTGTGAGGTTCTTAGAGATCTTCCCGGCTGGTACAGCACAGGTTTGGTTGGGGTGAATTACCAGTCCCAGAGCAGACCTGAACCTGCTGATGATGAATTTTGACAGGATTTTGTAATCTGCATTCATCAATGAATTTGGTCAGTAATTTCTGATTTTCTCCTTCTTCCCCTTCAGTTTGTAGATGAGGGTGATATGCCCTTTCTCATGGATTCACACATGCTACTACTAGAAACATACTGTCACACTCCTTCGTCAAGTCCTGGCCAATCAAGTTCTACAGAGCTGAATACAACTCAGCTAGTAAGCCATCATTTCTGGGAGTTTTACCCTGCTAAAAAGACTTGCAGGCCTTACTCAGCTCATCGAGAGATGATAGCTGGTCCCGACACTCCCACATGCTGTCCTTTATGATAGAGGACAGGAGCAGCCAGGAGGCTGTGCTCTTGGTGGGTTTTATGCCGTACAATCGGACATAAATGGATTTGCTGATCCTAAGGATGTCTGAATGAGATTATGTCACTGAGCTGGCTCCTTCCTTCAGGCTGTTAATACCAGAGCCCCAGCCCCCACCCCGCCCCTGCCCCGTGAACCTTCTGGAAGAACAGTTTGTGAGCCAGTTGTGGATCCTGGAGCAGAAGATTATCTTGGAGGCTCCTGAGGCAACAAGGTGCACTGGCTCTTCACCTAAAGATTCTCCAAGACATCAATCCCATTGTCTGCAATAAGAATAGTTTCTGCATTCTTTTCTGGAGTTTTGACAATTTTACCTATCTCTGTCACCTTTTGAATGCCTTTGAAGATGAATAACCTCTTGAGATTCTCCTTGACTGTTTCCCACCAGTTTGGTGGAAACTCAGAGGTTTCACAGTTCTCCAATCTTTTGAGTTACTCTACGTTTTCTGGGGTCATAAGTTTCAAGTTCAGGTTCTACGTTCCCTTGCCAGCTACCTGGTTTATTAATCTTAGGGAGCATTTCTGTACATGACAACTGCTTCAAAGAAATGCTTGCTCTCTAACTCCTTCCTTGCAACAGAATCCCCAGGCTGGAGAAAGGGCAATTGTAACCCCCGACCAAATCAATGGCCCCTGGACCCACTAGCTTGACTATTTCCTGTAGCTGCTGAGGTGTGGGGTCTGAATGTAGGTTTGCTCGCTGAGCTGGAAGGTTCACTTCCAGACGATTCATCACCCTACTAGGTAACATCTTCAGTGGGCCTCCGGGCGAAGCATTGTTGATAATTCCTGCTTTCTGTTTGTATGTTTGGGTTTCTTTGGGTGAGGTGTGGTATCCTACATTCCTGCAGAAACAGGAGATCTGTTTTAATTTTGGCCATGTATGTTCATATCACATGGTGGTTTTATGCTATGCACTTTTATGTTGGCAGTTTTCAAAACAAATTTAAGATTTTTCAATCCCATGCAGTCCAATAAAGATTTAACTATGGTACTGTTGTTGGGTGAGCTCCTGCAGCCCCTTATATCTATATCCCTGTTGCTCTTCTCACCTTCCTCTAAATGGCCTACAGGAAGGCCTGCAGTATACTCCCAACAAAGTAGTTACTCCTTTTTTTTATTTCTAAGCTCTACCCCAATGGCCCCGTTTGAAGAACCCTGTAAGATGTGAATTGATTCCAGCTCTGGTTTCCTTGATTAATAATGCAATGCCCCACCTCTCTTACTTCACCCTTGTATCACACCTGAAACTTCTACACCCTGGAATGTTGAACTGTCAGTTCTGTTCTTTCTTCAACCTGTCTCAATGTTTGCAAGAACATCATATTCCCATGTGCTGATCAATGCTCTAAGTTTATCCGCCTTACCACTCAAGTTCCTTGCATTAAAATAGGTGCAATTTAGCTTTTTAGACCTCCCATGTGCCTTACCCTGCCATTCAAAACAAAGAAAAGGCAGCAACTGTCAGAATGGGGAAAAAAGCACATATTGCACACTGACAATGTAAAAATTGTCCAGCTATCTCCTACCAAAAGCTGGATCAAGCCATCCTACCCAGTTACTGCCCATCAATCTATTCTCAATTATAGGAGAAATGAGCTAAGATTTTTTTTTCGCTGCTCTTACTCAACAATAACCATTTCACCGATGGTCTTTGGGTTCTCCAAGGCCCATTCAGCTCCTGACCACGTTCGTCCAAAGTGGATACTGTTTATCAAGGATGGCAGTGGTGCAGTAGTTACAGATGATCATTTTAAAGAGATAAGGAAGTAAAATCGGTTTGTTGGAGGTGAAGAATCATATTAGGGGTGGCCTACCTGCTCCCTAACAGTGAATACAATATAAGATGGAGTATACAGAAAGAAGTATTGGGTACTTTTTGATAAAATGACAGGAATATTCATGGGTGATTTTAATCTACATTTAAACTGGAAAGATCAGATTGACAATAGTAGCTTATATGAGGAAGTCATAGAATGCTTTTGAGATGCTTCCTCAGAAGCATGTATTAAAAGCAATTAGAGAGAAGGCTATGCAAGACTTGGTATTTTGTATTATGATAGTATTAACTTATGACCTCATAGTAAAGGCATGTCGAAAGTAGCATTGATGATATGATTGATTGAATTTTGATTTCATTTTGAAAGGGATATGACTGTGTACAAATCAGTATTTTAAACTTAAATAGGGCAGCTTTGTGGACATAAAAGCTAAACTAGCTTAGGTGCACTCGGATACGAGGCTAACCGATAGATCAATAGGGAAGCAGTGGCAGATGTTTAAGGGGACATTTGAGAATATCTGAAATAAGTATATTCCTATTAAAAAGGAAAACCGAAAGGAGAGGTTGCAACCAACATTTCCTCTAAGCTGCTCCAAATGTCTGCGCATGCTAATCAGTGTGCTAACCATTCCCAATGTTGACTTCCACTTTCAAAAGTTGCTGCCGTACATTGACCTTGAAGAAAACTTTTCTGACCCATCAGGTTTAGTTCAGATTTCTTCAGAGGAAACATATCACTGCAGCAGTTTTGTTTTTAGTTTGTGAAGTTTTCTAAGCCAAGAGAGTTTAATATAGGAGTCTTCAGATTGCTAGAATTGGAAATGTCTAGGCCATCAGAATAGGAAAGGTTAATTCCACTAGACTCAGACTGAAATTACAAAATTGTCTTAACAGTTCTTGAAAGAACAGCACACAGTGTATCAGTGCATAGCACTGTTGCCTCACAGCAGCAGACTGGGTTTGATTCCATCCTTGGGAGTTTGCAAATTCTCCCTATGTCTGTTTGGGTTTCTTCCAGCGCCTCTGGTTTCCTCCCACAGTTCAAAGATGTGCAGGTTGTGTGGATTGAACATAGAACATCACTGCACACTACATGCCCTTTGGCCCTCGATGTTATGCTGACCTGTGAAACCAATTAGAAGCCATCTAACCTACACTATTCCATTCTTGTCCATATGTTTATCCAATGATCATTTAAATGCCCTTAAAGTTAGTAAGTCTATTACTCTTGCAGGCAGGACATTCCACGCCCTTACTACTCTCTGAGTAAAGAACCTACCTTTGACATTTGTCCTATCTATCACCCCTCAATTTAAAGGTATCTCCCCTTATTCTAAGCCATTCCCATCTGAGAAGAAAGGCTCTCACTGTTCACCCTGTCTAATCCTCTGATATAGCTGTATGTCTCTATTAAGTCCCCACTCAACCTTCTTCTAACACAAACCGCCTCAAGTCCCTCAGACTTTCCTCATAAAACCTTCACTCCATACCAGGCAACATTCTGGTAAATCTCCTTTGGTCATGCTAAATTGCCCATAGGGTTCAGAGAGGTGCTGGCTAGGTGGATTAGCCATGGGAAATGCAGGGTTCGGGTTGGATGGGGGGAGGGCGGCACGGTTCTGGGTGGGTGCTGTTTAGAGGTTGGTTGGACTTGATTGAAAAATGGTCTGCTTCCACACTAGGGATTTCTCTGATTCTATGAAAGGAAAAAAATGGAAGGAGTGATTTGAGTTGAGGTAGGTGATTAATTTCTCTGGATTGAGTCTTTGTAGCAGATAGTGTTGAAAAAGAAATTGAAACTTTGTTGAGATGTTTGGGTTATAATTTTTCTAACTGTAGTATAGTTTGTTTGTTTTCTTTCTTTTGGGAATGAATTTGTAGCTGTAAAAGAATGTATTTCAGTGACTTCCCACCCACATTAATGAAAACAAACAAAAGCAATTACACCTATCAAGCCTGGTTTCAATCAAATCTGACTTCCCCAGTAGTACCTGAAGCTGGGATCTTAGCAAGATATTGAAACTGGAAAAGAGTAAGCACCATGTCTGTTGGCATTCTAGAGAATAAGAATGGGGAGTCAGTGATAGATAATAAGGAAATGACAGATGAAGTGAATAAATATTTCATTTCTTTACACAAAAAGCCATCAGCAACTGCTTTAAGTCAGAAGATGAAAGGGAGAAAGAAATTTACAGTCCCTAGTGAGCCAACTGATTGAACTGTGGGCTGACAAGTCTCTGGGTTCTGATGCCTTCAGCCTAGAGTCGAGAATGTGGTGCTGGAAAAGCACAGCAGGTCAGGCAATCTCTGAGGGGCAGGAGAATTGATGTTTCAGGCATAAGTCCTCCATCGTGAAGGGCTGACCTGCTGTGCTTTTCCAGCACCACACTCGAATCTGATCTCCAGCATCTGCAATCCTCACTTTCTCCTACTTGACTTCAATCTAGAGTCTGAAAAGATGTGGGAAATAAAGTTGTAATAATTTCACTGATATTCTTCCAAAATATGCCAGAAACTGGAAAGCTTCTAAAAGACTTGAAAATGATTTATAAATATGTTCCAAAGATAACATAACAAAAATGCACTTGAATGTAGATAGGTTGAGTGAATGAGCAAGAAGATTGGTGGATGGAATATAATGAAATATGAAATTATTCAATTTTATGGGAATAATCTAAAATTAGACTATTACTTAAATGGACAATGAATATAGTGTTCCAAGATACAGAGAGATTTTGCTCTATTGCATGAGTTACAAAAATATTAGTACGCAGGCACAGCAAGTAATTAATAAGGTTAATGAAATGCTATCCTTTGTTATAACAGAAGGAATTGAAATGAAGGTAAGGATTCAGTGGTATGGTTATATAGGATGTTGGTGAGACTACATCACAAATATTGTGTGTTGTTGTGGTTTCTTTACTTAAGGAAAGGTGCAAGTGAATTGGAAATGGTTCATACAAAGTGTACTGTATTGATTACTGGAATGAGTGGTTTGTCTTATGAGTAAAGAAAGACAGACTGGATTTAATTCCACTGGAATTAAATTGATTGATTGAGCCTGAATGGCTTTGACAAGATGAACAAGGAAATAATGTTTGGAGTGAATTGAGAACTGAAGGGACACTGCTTAGAATTTAGGAATTTTCCTGTCAGGACAGAAACGAGGAGAACACTATTCTTACAGATGATTATGCAATTTTTAGAACTCTCTAGCTTCAGGAGATAGGGCTCATTGAATTTTTTTTTACGTTATACAACTTTTATTGTCAATGTCTATACAGAAGATCAGACCGTGTTCGAGGGGCTGAATGGCATACTCCTGCTTAGACTTTGCATGTTCAAAAAAGGACTGAACTCAGAGAAATAAGGGATACTGACTTGACACTAAAGTAGCATTTCACTGTGTGACATCAAGAAACCCGAGATAAACGAGTCATTGGGAATTAGGGACAAAACTGCCTGCTGTTTGAAATAATCACTAGCAGTAAAGACGATGGAGTGCAGGTTCATTGTTCCTTGGAAGTACAGTCCCACGGAGTTAGGGTAGTGAACAAAGTCAGAGATAGGGGCACCCCCAGAGCTCTTTGGTAAAACCATAAAACATAGGAGCAGAAGTTCAGCCATTCACCCCATTGAATCTGCTCTGCCATTCAATCATGGCTGATAAGTTTCTCATCCCCATTCTCCTGCCTTCCCCTGTAACTCTTGATCTGTTGTGGTTCTGTTCACCGAGCTGGGAGTTTTTATTGCAAACGTTTTGTCCCCTTTCTAGGTGACATCTTCAGTGAAAGGGGACGAAACGTTTGCAACAAAAACTCCCAGCTCGGCGAACAGAACCACAACAATGAGCACCCGAGCTACAAATCTTCTCATAAACTTTGAACTCTTGATCTCCTTGACAAGCAAGAACCTATCTATCTCCGTCTTAAATACTCACAATGGTCTGGCTGGACAGCCTTCTGTGAAAGTGAATTGCATAGATTCACCACTCTCTGGCTAAAGGAGTTTCTCCTTATCTCCCTTCTAAAACATCTCCCCTTTACTCTAAGGCTGTGCCCTTCGGTCCTAGTCTCTCCTACCAATGGAAACATCTTCCCAACATCCACTCTGTCTATGCAATTCAGTATTCCTATATAAGGTTCAGTTAGATCCTTCCTCATCCTTCTAAACTCAATTGAGTTTAGATCCACAATCTTCAAATGTTCCTCATATGTTAAGCTTTTCATTCCTGGGACCATTCTTGTGACCCTCCTCTGAATACGCTCCAGGGCCAGTGCATCCTCCTTGAGATATGGGGCTCAAAACTGCGCACAATATTCCAAATGTGGTCTGACCAGAGACTTACAAAGCTTCAGAAATACACCCCTGCTTTTATATTCAAGTTCTCTCAAAATAAATGCCACCATTGCATTTGCCTTCCTAACTACTGACTCAACCTACAAGGTTACCTTGAAAGAATCTTGGACTAAAACTCCCAAGTCTGTTTGCACTTCAGTCTTCTGAATTTTCTCTCATTTAGAAAATAGTCCATGCCTCTATTCATACCAAAGTACATGACTAACACTTTCCCTCTTTCTTTTAGATTCCCTACTGTGTGGAAACAGGCCCTTTGGTCCAACAAGTCCACACCGACCCACCGAAAAGTAACCCACCCAGACTTCTTCCCCTACATTTACCCCCGACTAATGCATCTAACACTATGGGCAATCTAGCTTGGCCACTTCACCTGATCTGCACATCTTTGGATTGTGGGTGGAAACCAGAGCACCCGGAGGAAACCCACGTAGACGTGGGGAGAATGTGCAAATTCCACACACACTCACCTGTGGTTAGAATCAAACTCGGGTCCCTGGTGCTGTGAGGCAGCAATGCTAATCACAGCCACCGTGCCGCCTGCGAACATTGTACCCCATCTGCCACTTCTGCTCTCTTTCCTAACCTTCCAAATCCTTCGATAGCATCTCTGCCTCCTCAATGCTAGCTGTCCCTAACTTTGTATTGTCTGCAAACTTAGCCAGAATGCCTTCACCTAAATTGTTAATGTATAAATTGAAAAATTGTGGTCTCAACTGAGCCTTGTGGAACACCACTTGTCACCAGCTGCCATCCTGAGAAGGACCCTTTTATCTCCACTCTCTTCTTTCTTCCAGACAGCTAAACTTCTATTCATGATAGCACCTTGCCTATAATGCCATGAGCTCTTATCTCACTCAGTAGCCTCCTGTGTGGCACCTTGTCAAAGTCCTTCTTGATGTCCAGGTAGATAACATCCATTGGCTCTCCTTGGTCTAACCTGCTCGTTACTTCCTCAAAGAATTCTAGCAGATTTGTCAGGTATGACCTCCCCTTGATGAAACCATGCTAACTTTGCCCTATTTTATTAAATGCTTCCAAGTATTCAGAAATCTCATCCTTCACAATCGAATCCAGGATCTTACCTACAACCGAAGTTAGGCTAATTGATCTGTAATTTTCCGTCTTTAGACTTTACTCCCTTTTTAAACAGAGGTGTAATGTTAGCGATTTTCCAGTCCTCCTGGACTGTCCCTGATTCTAGCGATTCCTGAAAGACCACCACTAATGCCTCCACTAACTCTTCAGCTATCTCCTTTCGAACTCTGGGGTGTAGTCCATCTGATCTAGGTGATTTATCCACCTTCAGGCATTCAGTATTTCTAGCACTTTCTCCTTAATGATGGCTATCATACTCAACTCTGCCTCCTCACACTCATGAATGTTTGGGATATTACTACTGTCTTCGACCGTGAAGACTGATGTGAAGTTCTTTAGCCATTTCCTTGTTCCCCACTACTATGTCTCCAGCATCATTTTCCAGTGGCCCAATATCCACATTTGCTTTTCTTTTGCCCTTTATATAGCTAAAGAAACTCTTATAGTCTTCCTTTATATTACTGGCTAGCTTACCCACATATCTAATCTTCTTTCTCCTTATTTCTTTTTTTGTTGCCCTCTTTGTAAGCTTCCAAATCATCTGGTTTCCCACTGCCCTTCATAACATTATATGCTTTCTGTTTTGCTTTTATGCGATCCCTGACTTCTCTAGTCAGGCATCGTTGCCTCATCTTCCCTATACCATGCTTCTTTTTCCTTGGGATAAATCTCTTCTGTATCTCGTGAATTACTTCCAAAAATTCCTGCCACTGCAATTCCACTGTCTTTCCTATTAGGCTCCTCTCCCAGGCAATTCTACCCAGCTCCTCCCTCATGCTGCTGTAGTTGCCTTTATTCAGTTGTAATATCGTTACCTCTGATTCTATCTTCTCCCTCTCAAGTGCAGAGTCAATTCAATCATATGATCACTGCCTCCTAATGGTTCCTCAGGGTATTTATTTTGTAAATGTGCTGAATATTGCTTTCTTGATATATACAATTATATATTTTTGAAAATCTGTTCAGAGATGTTATGACATACCTTAATGGAGGTTTTTGATTTCACCTCACCTCTTATGGCAGCTGAGGCAGTAAGTATTTAAAGTGTCTACCCAGTGATTGCAACAAGCCATTGTTTAAGAAACTTTTTTAATAAGCTAAGAAGTCGATATAAGTAATGTAAATAAATGGACTGAGATGGCAGAATTGATTGCATGACTAGTTTACAGCATTTGGGAGTTGTGAACTTTGAGTGCATGAGTCCTTTGAGTGAATAATTATCTCTGAAGCGGGTATCTTCGTCTTGAATCTCTCCAACTCAGATCCACTAAGCTGGACAGAGAGTTGGACACATTTTGATTCATAAAAGAAAGGGAGCAGTTTCTGGACCGTTTGGAACAAAGTTGCAACACTGCTTAGAGATGTGGTGAGAAGAACTTAGGTAAGAACAAGGAACCATAAAAACTGATCCTGTCCAATAATTACTGTTTAACTCTTACCTGTGAGGGATAGGAACAATAAGGGTACAGACCCATGGCACATTGCAACAAGGGACTGTCCAGTGTGTGGTAGGGGCTGGGGTTGGGCGAGGAGTATGTAAGATGGGGAACTTAATGTGGACTTTGAAGGGGATTCAGTAATTAGCATACTTTTTAAGCAGAATTAAAAGTCCCAGATGGTTTGTTGCTTCTGGTCTTGGAGTGAGAGTTATTGTAAACTGGTTTGGAATAATAATGTGGAGGTATTATAGGGATTCAGTTGTGGGTCAGTATATTACTAGTGCTAAATTTACATAGCAGTTGTATTCAGTTAAATTTTGAGATCCAATTTCATTTTTCCTTGTGGGAAAGTCTAATGTAAGATATGCAATTTACATATATTATAATAACATTCATTTGAGTTTTGAATTCATGCCATGTGGGTTTTTATCTGTGTTTAAAAAGGATTCAATGCCAGTCAGGTTTTCTGCAGCCATAATTTTTGAACAAAAAAAACATGGTATCTGGAGTGTTCATGACAATTTCCTTGTATTGGGAAAGTTTTTTGTCGAACAAAGCAAACATCGAAGAGTATTAGTCTTTTAGTCAGAGAGATTTATTTGCTTTTCTCTTGGGGACAATATCCCTAGCTTGGAAAGCCTTTTGGTTTCAGTTTGCAAAAATCCTTCTGAGGATTAGATTTTTAACCAGTTTTTTTCGTGAAGAATTGAGGTAGTTTAGAACTAGAACATTAGAATAGCACAGCACATGACAGCCCCTTTGTCCCACCATGTCTTTGGCATGCATGGTGCCATTCAAAACAAATCCCATCTGTCTGCATATGTACTGTATCCTCTATTCCCTCCCTGTCTGTTCATGTGTCTGTTAATGCCGCTTGTACTATATATTATATCTGCTTCTATCATCCCCCGGCAGCTGTTCCAGGCACCTACCATCCTTTGGGTAAGAAAAACTTTTCCTCACACAATTCCTTTAAACTTTCCCCTCTTACCTAAAACCCATTTCCTTAGTATTTGACATTTCCACCCTGGAAAACAGATTCTGAATGTTTACCCCATCTATATCTCTCATAATTTTATATACTTCTGTCAGGTCCTCAGCCTCCAATGCTGTACAAAAACAATCCAATCCAATCACTCCTTACAGGTCACATCCTAATAAACCACTTTTGCACCTTCTCCAAAGCCTCCACAGTCTTCTATAGTGTGGTGACCAGAACTGCATACTGTACTCCAAATATGGCTTGAATAAAGTTTTCTATGGTTGCAACACAATTTGCTAACTTCTGTACTCAGTGCCCTGACCAATGAAGGCAAGATCCCTTCTTGACCACCACTTGTGTTGCCAATTTCAGGGAGCATTGCACCTCAAGATCCCTTTATGTATCAATGCTCCTCGGGGTCTGGATACTTTTCCTTGCATTTGACCTCCCAAAATGCATCATTTCATGGTTGTTGAGATTAAACTCCATTTGCCATTTTTCTACCCAACTTTCCAACTGGCCTATGACCATCTATATCCTTTGACAACCTTCCTCATTTTCCCCAACTCCACCAATTGAATTTGCTAATCAAACCACCTACATTTACATCCAAATCATTTATAAAATTACAAGCAACAGAGGACTCAACACTGATCATTATAGAACATCATATCACACACCTTGAGTTAGAAAAACACCCCTCCACAACTACCTTCTGTCTTCTATTGCTAAGCCAATTTTATATCCAACTTGCCATAAATCCCATGTGACGTAATCTTCCAGACCAGCCTATCATAGGCACCTTTATTAAAGTCCATGTAGACTACAATCACTGCTCTATATTCTTCAATCATCTTTGTTACTTCCACAAAGAAATCAGTCGAATTGTGAGACATGATCTCCCCTCATAAAGACATGCTGACCATCCCCAATAAGTCCATTCCTTTCCAAAGCGAGTAAATCTGTCCCTAAGAATCTCCGATAATTTCCCTGCCACTGATGTAAAGCTTACCCATCTGTAGTTTCCTGGATTATCCCTATTGCCCTTCTTAAACAAAGGAGCAATATTAGCTATTTTCCAGTGTTCTGGAACCTTGTCTTTGGCTAAAAAAGAAACAAAGATCTCTGGCAAGGCACTAGCAATCTCCGCCACTGCCTCTTTCAGATCATCATTCTCTGGACACTTATCTACCTTTTGATTTTCACAACACCCATTACCACCTTCACCTCCTCCTTAATATTGGCATGCCTTAGAATATCAATATACTCCTCCCTAATATTCGTCCATGCCATTCTTGGTGAATACTGATGCAAAGTACTGATTAACGACCTCACCCACTTCCTCTGGCTCCACGCATTAGTTCTCTCCTTTGTCCTTGAGAGAATGTATCCTTTCTCCAACTACTCTCTTGCTCCAAATTTACACATAATATGCCTTGGGAATTCTCCTTCATTTACTTGCCAAGAACATTTCATAGCCCCTTTTAGGCTTTCTACTTCCTTGTTTAAGTTATTTTTTGCTCCCTTTGTATACCTCAAGGACCTTGTGTGATTTCAGTTTCCTAAACCATATATATGCTCCTTTTTTCATTTTGCCGAAACATTTAATAGCTCTTGCCATCTAGAGTTCCTGAATGTTGCCAGCCCTGCCTATCTTCCTCACTGGAACGTGCTGGTCCTGAAATCTGATCAACTGACTTTTATAAATTCCCACATTGTCAGATGTGGATTTACACTCAAACAGTCACCCAATCTAATCCAGTTCTTACCTAATGTGGTTATAATTAGCCTCAATAACCTGGCCAGACTCATTCCCCAGTAGAAGACGGCTCCTTCCCTAGTTGGGCTATCTTCATAAAGTTTTCAAGAAACACTTCTGGATGAATGTAATAAATTCTGCCCATTCAAGCCCCTGGCTTGAAGAGAGCCCCAGTCAATATTAAGGACATTAAAATCATCCTTTTTAAAATGTTTTTCTATGATTTGCTTAGACTATCTGTTCCTCTACCTTTGTCTATTGGGAGACCTATAGTATAAGCCCATCATAGTCATTGCACCTTTCTTACTCCTGAGTTCTGCCCATATGGCCTGCTGGATGACCGTTCCAAGATACCCTTAGTACAGCTGTGACATTCTCCTTAGTCAGTGATGCAACACCTCTACCCCTTTTACATCCCTCTCTATCACCCCTGGAACATTGAGCACTCGGTCAAGGTTAGAACTGGGAATTTGATTTCATTAGTCTCCTGCAAATTTCTTTAAACATTCATTCATGAATTGTCTTTTGAACAAGTATTAGCTGGAATAAATAGGCTGAAAAGATATCCTTCAATGCTTTTGTCTGTTTCAACTATTAGAATATGTAGTCTGGTTGTTTCTAATCACCTTGAATAACAGACCTGGGTAACCAAGCACATTTTGCCTCCAAACTCAAGCCTTTGCGAGGGGCCTCTCTGGTAAAAGAAATGCTGATCAAAATTCTGTTGGATATTCACTGCACAAGTATGGTAGAAGAGTGTGACGTCTTCAATTAATTTGCAATTTCTGACCACAAATCATGTTGTATGTGAGCTCTCTTTTTCATTAGCCTCAAGTGACCACTGTGAATTCTGTGTTGAATTTCCGCCATCATAGACTTTGATATTACCATTCTATGGCTAGAAGATGTTTCCTCTGTTGTACATCCTTGAAAACTGATCATTGGACAATATCTTGCCCAAACCTCTTGCTGAATTTCCTAATCTTCACATTATCTTCTTGTGCTAACCTGATTTGAAGGTTCAGAAGTTGGTAAATATATTGTTATGGTGAATGAAAATGTTTCATAAGCACTCAGTTTGTTCTGCTTGATCAACGATTGCTGCAGATAATGTCAGTTGTGATTTGAGCATGAGCTTTGGGAATTCTTTATGAAATTCTGTCCCACTAACTTGCTGTTAGACTACAAACATAGGAAATAGAAGCAGAGTTAGACCAATTAAACTCTTCAAACCTTCTCTGTTATTCAAGAAGATCATGGCTATTCCACCTTCTCATCAGACCTCAAAAACCTTTGGCCTTTGTTAGACAGAGAAATCTGTCTACTTCTGCATTTAATTACTTCCTCCATTGCTTTCTGAGGCAGAGATTTTCAGAGTTGTTCAACAGCCTGAGAGAAATCAGCCTCTTTATCTCTGTGCTAAAAGAGCAATTCCAGATTGTAAAATTGTGTACCCTAGTTCTGGATTGACCCACAAGAGGAAGCATCCTTTCTGCATCAACCTTGTCAAGACTGTTCAGGATCTAGTAACTTCAATCAAGCCACTCCTCGTTCTTCAAAGCTCTGGTGAAAACAATCCCAGCCTTTCTAATATATCATCAGAGGACAGTGCATTCATTCCAGCCATCAGTCTGGTAAACCACCTCTGAACTCCCTTCCTTAAATGAAGAGTTCAGAACTGCACAGTATTCTAGATGTGGTGTGAACAATGCTCTATATAACTGAAGCATGATATCTTTATCATTGCTCAGTTCCTCTCCCATTAGCCTGTTGTTCACATGTTGTACTATCAGGCTAGTCATTTGTGATTGATATGCTAGAATATTTAAGGCCCTCTGCACCTTGGAATTCCCTAGTTGTTCTCCATTTAAGTAATACTTTGCTTTTTCATTCTTTCTGCCAAAGTAAACAGCTTCACATTTTCCCTCATTATACTCCATCTGCCCTCGCACATGCCCTATTCATATCTGTCTGTAAGTTCTTTAAGTCGTGTTCATAATGACTGGGACAGCATGGTGGCTCAGTGGTTAGCACTGCTGCCTCACAGCGCCAGGGACCCAGGTTCGATTCCAGTCTCGGGCGACTCTGTGGAGTTTGCACATTCTCCCCGTGCAAGCGGTTTCCTCCCAGAGTCTAAAGATGTACAGACTAGGTGAATTGGCCATGCTAAATTGCCCATTGTATCCAGATATAAACAGGTTAGGTACATTGGTTGGGTGGGTAACTCTTTGGAGGGTCGGTGTGGAGTTATTGGGCTAAAGGGCCTGTATCCACACTGTGTAGGGATTCTATAAATAACATACTTTCTACTTGTCTTGGTATGGTCTACAAATTTAGCTGCCATGACTTAGCTACCATATTCTCTTCATTGAAACCATTGATGTAAATTGTTAAAAGTTGTGACTTCAGCACCCCTGGAGAACTCAACTTGTCATTCTCTCCAATCAGACAAAGACTAGTGAATGCATAATGTATGTTTTCTGCCAGCCAACTAATCTTCTAGATTAGATTAGATTCCCTACAGTGTGGAACCAGGCCCTTCGGTCCAACAAACCCACACCGACCCTCCGAAGAGCAACACACCCAGACCCTTTCCCCTACACTTACCCCTGACTAATGCATCTGAGCAATTTAGCATGGCCAATTCACCTGACCTGCACATCTTTGGACTGTGGGAGGAAACTGGAGCACCCGGAGGAAACCCACGCAGACACAGGGAGAATGTGCAAACTCCACTCAGCCAGTTGCCTGAGACGGGAATTAGATTAGATTAGATTACTTATAGTGTGGAAACAGGCCCTTCGGCCCAACAAGTCCACACTGACCTGCTGATGCGCAACCCACCCAGACCCATTCCTCTACATTTACCCTTTCACCTAACATTCTGGGCAATTTAGCATGGCCAATTCACCTAACCTGCACATTTTTGGGTTGTGGGAGGAAACCGGAGTACCCGGAGGAAACCCACGCAGACATGGGAGAATGTGCAAACTCCACACAGAGTCGCCTGAGGCGGGAATTGAACCCAGGTTCCTGGCGCTGTGAGGCAGCAGTGCTAACCACAGAGTCACCGTGTTTGTGTTAATCTGTTATGGCCTTTAGTATGAGTTTTCATCTTTTGCAATAACTTTTGATTGGGTACCTTACTCATTTCCTTCTGGAATTCTAAGTACTGTTCATCAACAAGCTCCGCTTTATCCACATTACACGTTATTCATTCAAAGAACTCCAATATATTTTTTAAAAATGATTTTTCTTTGAAGAAACCAAGCTGACACTTCCCGATTATTTTGACTTATTTGAAGAGCGTAACTATAATTTCTTTAATGGTCTTTTTTGTTCACTTATTGGGCACGGACATTGCTGGTTGGTCAGCATTTATTGCCTGGCACTAGATGCTCCTGAGAAGATGCTGGTGAACTAATTTCTTGAACCACTGCAGTCTGTGTGCTGTAGGTGGATCCAGAATGTCCTTCGGGGAAGGATGGTGTTACCACACAGTATTCCTAGATATTTGTTTACTAGTTCCAAAAATCCTGGCTGTATGTTTGTTTTTGCTTAGCAAAGGTCATATTTGAGATTGCAAAATATAGAGTCGCAATAAACTCTAGCTTTTTGAGGCTATTCTCAGGCTAAATGTGGTATTCTCTGACTTCTTGTTTGTACATTTGTGCTTACCTGGACCTTGGAGTTTATTTCTTAGATATCTTCTGCTTTTCCAAGTGAGCAGTCAGTGCTGTACCACTATGCCACTGACAAATTTAAATCCATTAACTCAAAAAGTTAATGAATATCCGATTTTTGATTTTTTACTTCACTTGTGAAATCTAATTCTCATCCCATCTTCACCATCAGTTTCCTGGATTTTCTGTTTTTCCAAGTATATTTTCTTGCTTTTTTTCTTTGTATGTTTTGATTTGCACAACTGTTTGCAGTGGCCTGTCTTTTTGCATGGGAACATTCTGAGCCCCATGTTGAATAGTCTTGCCTTTGTGTTGCTGGATCTGCAATTTGAGCACTTTATTCGGGAGGTTTTTGAGTGGATGCTTTTGGTCCTATCCAAACATTGGATTCACCAAAAGGCTGGATGTTTTGACAGATTGTTTACTAATTTTGTGTCCTTTGTTTGGTGTTCCTCCTGTACATGACCACTTGAGTGTTAGATCTTTGTTTATTGCAAAAATCTGTGTACTTCAACTGTGATTCGGTTATTAATAAATTGGTTTATCAATGCTCCATATCCTCAAAAGCTGCTGAAGGCGGCACGGTGGCGCAGTGGTTAGCACTGCTGCCTCACAGCGCCAGAAACCTGCGTTCAATTCCTGCCTCAGGCGACTGACTGTGTGGAATTTGCACATTCTCCCTGTGTCTGCGTGGATTTCATCCGGGTGCTCCGGTTTCCTCCCACAGTCCAAAGATGTGCAGGTCAGGTGAATTGGCCATGCTAAATTGCTCATAGTATTAGATGAAGCGGTAAATGTAACGGTATGGGTGGGTTGCACTTCGACGGGTCATTGTGGACTTGTTGGGCCTAAGGGCCTGTTTTCACACTAAGTAATCTTTAAAAAAAATGTAGGTTGATAAACAACAATTCAATGGCGTCCCGTAGCCTTTGAAATCTCCAATTGAGTTGTACAAAGTTCCACTTTCATCTGAGGCATGCATCAGATGCGTTTAGAATGGTTTCAAAGAGGTCAATTCTGTCCCGACACATGAAGGTGTCATCTGCAGCAGATTGCACTACATACAGGAATGCACTTAATTGTTGCTTATGTCTTTTAACATCACTTCCGATTTTCAGTGTACTTGTTTTCTAATGCTTTCTTCTGTAGAAGTCGGTTGATTTCTACCTTGTGGATTCTGTTGACACTACTAAATTATTGTTAAATTGGTGTCACCACTGTTAGTGCTTGTGTTTTTGGTTTGATTCCACTTATGGATCTTATGTGAACCTCTCTTCAGATAACTCGTGGCCTAATATATATTTGGAAAGCTTCGTCTTCCTAAGAGTGACAATAGTCGGACTTTGGTAGGTTTCTGCCTAACTCCTTTTATTTATTCTTTATATTTTAACTGTCGTACACTATAAACTGTGAGGCAGTACAGTTTCTTTGCAAAAGATTATCCATTCCTCATTTGCAGAATCTAGCACATGACTGCTGATGTCACAGTTGCATCATCATATACACCACTATTTTGTAACCTTATAGCACCCATCTAGACAAGTGACAGTAATCCAAAAGACCCCTGACTGGTGGCTTACAGGTGAAAAAGAACTGGAGCGACAGGAACTTGTAGCCTTTGTACTGCTCTTGTAACCTCATTATTTATTTATATAGCTGATCCAGTTCAATTTCTGGTCAATAGTAACCCCCAGTATGGTGTCAGTGGGGATTCAGCAATAGTAATGCCATTCAATGTCAAGGGTGATGTTTTGATTCTTTTTTATTGGCAGTGTATGTTTTACACTTACTAGCCCAAGGCTAAATGTTGTTTAGAGCAAGCGATTGGAAAGACTTTAAAATCATCGTGACAGGAGCCGATTACTGCTGGATGGACGACTGCTGGATGACAGGAGCCGACTACTGCAGGATCAATCATAAATATAGCCTAGCCGCAGTGGAGACAACAGAAGCAGTGCTGCAAAAAGTTCAACATTGAGGCACTCAAATACCCATAAAAAAATTGCCTCATGCGGCCAACTTTTCTCCATAAACCTAGCGTCCCTCGGCGACACTGCATCACGAAATCCCAACAGCCTTTGGTCTGCCCTTAAGGCCATCATCATCAATTTCTGCAAAAAATCCAGTCAGCCGCTCAATCAGGAAGCTCTAAAGCTGGTTTAATGAGAATGGTCAGGAGTTCCAAGAACTGTTAAGCTGGAAGTGGATGGCATTAAAATGACAACTACACTCAGAAGAGAAAAGGCAGGCCTATATATGACTGAGGTCCAAAAACAAACCTGCGACATAAAGAACATGTAGTGGATAGAAAAAGCATAATGAATGACGGGCAACCACAATATGCATGGTTTCTTCTGTGCTGTCAAGAACGCATATGGACCAAACACCAAAAGCCCCATCCCACTACTGGCCATGGACAAAGCAGCTCTTAGCAAATATAAAGAAGTCATTAAACAACCACTGAAGGAACACTTCAGAGACTTTCTCAACTAGAGCTCTGTTATAGATCTGAGCATCCTTGAACACATCCCACAGCAAGCTACATGTCACAACTTCAGCAACACCCTAGCCCTGCTGAAGTAGAGAAGGCCATCTGCCAACTTAAGAACAAGAAGACTGCTGGAGCACACAGTATGTCCGCTGAGGCATTAAAATGCAGAGGCAAAGAGCTCCTGCTGAAGCTGCATGCGATTGCTTATCTTATCAGGAAAGTGGAGAGCATTCCAGGAAAGCTCAGAGATGCCACAGTTGTGAGCATTTTCAAAAAAAAGGGAACAGTCTGACTTTGGTCACTACAGGAGTATCTCCCTGCTGATGATCATCCGAAAAGTCATTGCCAAGGTTGTCTTCAACCGTCTCTTCCCTGTAGCTGAAGAACTACTCCCAAAATTGCAATGTGGCTTTTGACCATGGAGAGGGACAATGGACAATTGTAGGAGAATGCAGGGAAAAGAACCTACCCTGTTCATGGCCGCCTTCGACCTTACAAAGGACTTTGACACTGTCAATTGGAAAGCATCATGAAGTGTCCTTCTCTACTTTGGTTGCACCAGGAAGTTTGTCACTATCCTACACCTGCTCTATGATGTTAAAAATCATACAACACCAGGTTATGGTCCAACATTAATTGGAAGTACTAGCTTTCGGAGTACTGTTCCTTCATCAGGTGGTTGTGGAATGCACAATTGTGAAGAGACAGAATTTATAGCAAAAGTTTACAGGGTTATGTAACTAAAACTATACATAGAAAAATGCCTTGATTGTATAAGTCTCTTATCTGTTAGAATGACCATGGTAGTTTCACTTCTTTCATATGTAAATCACAAAACCTTTTTTAAAAGTTACATTCTCAGGTTAACTGGAACAATTGGTGTCAGGCCAGATAAGATGTTGAAGGTGTTAGCCTCCTGTGCTTTACCCACAAAGTAGAGCAAAACATCACCCACTCAACGCAACACCATCCATGCTCTCGAAACCAATCACAACATTATCATCAAATCAGCAGATAAAGGAGGAGCCATCGTCATTCAGAATAGAACAGATTACTGCAAAGAAGTGTACCGATAACTGGATCAGGAACACTACAGGCAACTAACAGCTGATCCGACTAAAGAGCACACCTGTGAATTAAACACATTGATAAGGACTTTGGATCCACTCCTTCAGAATATCCTACGCTCCCTCATCCCACGTACTTCTTGCATAGGTGATTGGAGGTGTAGTGGACAGCAAAAGAAAGTTACCTCAAAGTACAACAGAATCTTGATCAGATGGGTCAATGGGCTGAGGAATGGCAGATAGAGTTTAATTTAGATAAATGCGAGGTGCTGCATTTTGAAAAGGCAAATCAGGGTAGGACTATACACTTAATGGGTAAGGTCCTGGAGAATGTTGCTGAACAAAGAGACCTTGGACTGCAGGTTTAGAGTTCCTTGAAAGTGGAGTCGAGGGTAGATAGAATAGTGAAGAAGGTATTTAGTATGCTTTCCTTTCTGGTCAGAGCATTGAGTATAGGAGTTTGGGAGGTTATGTTGTAGCTGAACAGAACATTGGTTCGGCCATGTTTGGAATATTGTGTGCAATTCTGGTCTCTCTCCAAAAGAATAGTGTTGTGAAATCTGAAAGGGTTCAGGAAAGATTGACAAGGATGTTGCCAGGGTTGGAGGGTTTGAGCTATAGGGAGAGGCTGAATAGGTTTGGGATGTTTTCTCTAGACCGTCAGAGGCTGAGGGATGATGTTAGAGAGGCTTTTAAAATCATGAAGGGTATGGATAGGATAAATGCCACTCACTTGCATAGTGCCGACATGCCCCCCATGGATCCCACTGTCACCATTCCGGCACCCCAGAACCCTGAGGGGAGCATCATCCCTGCTAATGACTCCACCCCCATTCCCCTACCACCACTCTCACTCCAGTTACAGGCTCTGCCCCCACTCCCAGCTCCATACCTATACCAGGTCCTAGCTCCCAGCCCTGCCGAGTTTTCACCAAACCCCGAGTCCTCCTCCTTACTGAGGACGAACCATCAGTCCTCAGCAAAGGCCTTACCTTTATTCCCCTTCCGTCCATGCATCAATGAATTCAATACGTGTCGCGATGCCGAACAATTCTTCTGCCACCTCCGAGCTTATGTTTTCAATCACGACTCCCGCCCACCTTCCGAGGACCCCTTCACTCGCCTCCAAGTGAAGCGGCACGGTGGCACAGTGGTTAACACTGCTGCCTCACAGCGCCTGAGACCCGGGTTCAGTTCCCGATTCAGGCGACTGACTGTGTGGAGTTTGCACGTTCTCCCTGTGTCTGCGTGGGTTTCCTCCGGGTGCTCCGGTTTCCTCCCACAGTCCAAAGATGTGTGGGTCAGGTGAATTGGCCATGCTAAATTGCCCATAGTGTAGGTAAGGGGTAAATGTAGGGGTATGGGTGGGTTGCGCTTCGGCGGGTCGGTGTTCGACTCCACTTTCAAGGAACTCTAAACCTGCAGTCCAAGGTCTCTTTGTTCAGCAACATTCTCCAGGACCTTACCCATTAAGTGTATAATTCCTACCCTGATTTGCCTTTTTCAAAATGCAGGCCTAAGGGCCTGTTTCCACACTGTAAGTAATCTAATCCAACACACTCCATCCACCTGGACACCCTGTGCTGGCCTATTATTTGCCCTCGATCTCTTCATTTCCAACTGCCGCCAAGACATTAACCGTCTCAACCTCCCCCACTCCAACCTCTCAGCCTCACAACGCGCAGCTCTCCACTCCCTCTGCTCCAATCCCAATCTCCCCATCAAACCAGCAGAAAAAGGGGGTGCAGTGGTAGTTTGACGCACTGACCTCTACACCACTGAAGCCAGGTGCCAACTCGAAGACAACTCCTCCTACTACCCATCGACCATGACCCCACCCCTCACCACCAAACCATCATCTCCCAGGCCGTACACAACCTCATCACCTCAGGAGATCTCCCACCCACAGCTTCCAACCTCATAGTTCGGGAACCCTGCACTGCCCGATTCTACCTCCTTCCCAAGATCCACAAGCCTGACCACCCTGGCTGACCCATTGTCTCAGCCTGCTCTTGCCCCACCGAACTCATGTCCACCTATCTCGATACTCTCCTATCCGCGTAGTCCAAGAACTCCCCACACAAGTTCGAGACACCACTCACGCCTTCCACTCCTCCAAGACTTCAGTTTTCCCAGCCCCCAATGCCTCATCATCACCATGGACATCCAGTCCCTCTATACCTCCATCTGCCATGACCAGGGCCATCAAGCCCTCTGTTTCTTCCTCTCCTGACGTACCCACTATTACCCTTCCACTGACACACTCATTCGTTTGGCTGAACTAATCCTTACCCTTAACGATTTCTCCTTCGAATTCTCCCATTTCCTCCAGATGAAAGGGGTAGTCATTGGCACTGCATGGGTCCCAGCCACGCCTGTCTGTTTGTTGCCTACGTAGAACAGTCCATCTTCCGTAGTTACACCGGTACCACTCCCTCTGCTACATTGAAGACTGCATCGGCATTACCTCGTGCTCCCACGAGGAGATTGAGCAGTTCGTCAACTTCACCAACGATTCCACCCCAACCTTAAATTGACCTAGACCATCTGTGACACCTTCCTCCCCTTCCTGGACATATTCATTTCCATCAATGACGACCGATTTAACATTTTTTACAAACCCACCAACTCCCACAGCTACCTAGATTACACCTCTTCCCACCCTACCTCCTGCAAAAATGTTATCCTGTATTCCCAATTCCTCCGCCTCTGTCACATGTGCTCTCCGGAGGACCAGTTCCACCACAGAACACACCAAATAGCTCCTTCTTTGAAGACTGTAACTTCCCTTCTCACGTGGTTGAAGATGCTCTCCAACACATCTCATCCATGTCCCGCACCTCCACCCTCAAACCACACCCCTCCAAACGCAATAAGGACAGGGCCCCCCGGTCCTCACCTTTCACCCTACCAACCGTCGCATAAGCAGCATCATTCGCTGACATTTCTGCCACCTCCAAACGGACCCCACCACCAGGGATTATATTTCCCTGCCCACTCCTTTCAGCAAAGACTGTTCCCTCAGTGACTACCTGGTCAGGTCCATGCCCTATAATAACCCACCCTCCCGTCCTGGCACCTTCCCTTGCCATCACAGGAATCGCAAAACCTGCGCCCACACCTCCCCCTCACCTTCCTCCAAGTCCCCAAAGGAGCCTTCCACAATTGTCAGAGTTTCACCTGCACATCCACCATTGTCATTTACTGTATCCGTTGCTCCCGATGTGCCCTCCTTTATATTGGGGAGACTGGACGCCTTCTTGCAGAGCACTTTAGGGAACATCTCCAGGACACCCGTACCAATCAACCCCACTGCCCCGTGGCTCAACATTTCAACTCTCCCTCCCACTCTGCCGAGGACATGCAGGTTCTGGGCCTCCTCCACCGCCACTCCCTCACCACCCGACATCTGGAAGAAGAACGCCTCATCTTCCGCCTCAGAATACTTCAACCCAAGGGCATTAATGTGGACTTCACCAGTTTCCTCATTTCCCCTCCCCCAACCTTACCCCAGTTCCAACCTGCCAGCTCAGCATCATCCTCATGACCTATCCTACCTGCCAATCTTCCTTCCCACCTATCCGCTCCACCCTCCTCTCTGACCTATCACTTTCATTCCCACTTCCATCCACCTATTGTACACTTAGCTACCTTCTCCCCAGTCCCACCCCCCTCCCATTTATCTTTCCACCCTGGAGGCTCCCTGCCTCATTCCTGATGAAGGGCATTTGCCCGAAACATAGATTTTCCTCCTCCTCAGATGCTGCCTGACCTGCTGTGCTTTTCCAGCACCACTCTAATTTTGTCTCTGATCTCCAGCATCTGCAGTCCTCACTTTGGCCTAGGTCTTTTCTCTGGTTTGGCAGAGTCCAGAACGAGAGGGCATAGATTAGGATGAGAAGCGTAAGATTTAAACGGGAACTAAGGGGCATTTTTTTCACACAACGGGTAGTGCATGTATGGAATGAGCTGCCAGAGGAAGTGGTGGAGACTGGTACAATTACAACATTTAAAAGGTATCTGGATGGGTATATGAATAAGAAAGGTTTAGTGGAATATGAGTCAACTGCTGGCAAATGGGACTAGATTAATTTAGGATATCTAGTTGCCATGGACGAGTTGGACCGAAGGGTTTGTTTCCGTGCTGTACACCTCTATGACTCTATACTCTATGACTATGACTGTTTTTAACTAATATGTTTGAATTGTGCTGTGGACAAAGAGAAATTGATGGGCATATTGCCCTTAAATTTCCAGGAGGCAATTGACAAGATACCTCATCAAAAGTAATTGCAGAAAATAAAAGCCCATGGTGTATATTGGCATGGAAAGAACACTGTTTCATGCTAGCTAGCCAACGTTTAGGTATAAATAGATTATTTTCTGGGTGTCAAAATGTAGTAAGCGGTATATATAGATCAGTGCTAGTCTCGAAGTTTAACAAGGTCAAATTCACATGACACCAGCTTTTGCCCGAAATGTCGATTTTCCTGCCCTTCGGATGCTGCCTGACCTGCTGTGCTTTTCCAGCACCACCCTAATCTAGACTCTGGTTTCTAGTATCTGCAGTCCTTGTTTTTACCAGATTACTGCCCAGAAGGTTTATTTGAAAGCACTAGTTTTTGGCACGTGGCTCCTTCACCAGGTGTAAACCTGTTGGACTATAATCTGATGTTGTGTAATTTTTGACATTGCCCAATTTATTGATTGTTGATTTTTTGCAGTTTATATAAATGACTTGGATGAAGGTAAGGTTCCAACATTTTCTGATGACACAGAAATATAGTCATAAATTCATAGCATGGAGAGTAAATTTTTAAGTGGACATAAGGAAGCTACAGAAGGACAGAAATTGATTAAATGAGTGGGCAAAAATCTCACAAGTGGAGTAAAAAGTGGGAAAATATGCAAATTTTCCATTTGGCAGAAAGAATGAAACAAATTATCTAAATGATAGGCTGCTGAATTCTGAAATCCTGAGTGATCTGCTTGGTGTAGTGTGTGAATCACAAAATGTAAGTATGCAAGTGCCACAAGTAAGTAATAATAACTGTTTATTGCAAGGAGAATTGAATACAAATTTAGAAGGTTAAGCCTCAGTTCTACAGGACATCAATGAGATCTTGTCAAGAGTACTGGTGTACAGTATTGGTTTTGTTTTTGAAGCGAATAGGTAAATGTGTTGTAAGCAGTTCAGTGAAGGTTTACTAAACCAGTATTTGGAATGAGCGAGTTGTGAGGAGAAAAGATTGGATAGGCTAGACCTGTATCTACTCGAGTTTAGAAGAGTAAGAGGTGACATGGTTGAAATATATAGGAGCCTGAGTTGTTTTGCTGGATGAATGTGGGGAGAATAACTCTTGTTTTGGAAGAATCTGAAACTAAAGTCACAATTTAAAAATGCAGGAATACCCTCAAAGATGGAAATTAGAATTTTAAGAAAAATTTTAAAATCAGAGTTGCAAGACTTTGGAAATATTCTCCTCAAAAGGTGATGTAAGCAACATCTTTGAATACTTTTAAGGCAGAAATAGAGATCTTTTCACCTCCTACTGATTATCAAAAAGCTATCACTTGAAGGCTTCATCTGATGAAGGAGCAGTGCCATGAAAACTTGTGATTTCAAATAAATTTGGACTATAACCTGGTGTCATGTGACTTTTGACTTTTTGAATTGCAGAACACACTTGAAAAGGCCAGGATCCCAATCCTGTTACATGCAAAGGATGCATGTATGTAAAACTCTAAATAAATAGTTATTCAAAACCTTTCAATAATTATCATTGCTGGAGTGGATTGGGTAAAACTGCAATGTAAATAAACTCACAGGACGGAGTCTTTCTTAAAAACATGGCAGAATTAGGCAATAAGAATAGCAACACCTATCTTGACCTTGAGATCATCGTGCTTCATCTCTTTTTACATGCCTTTCACAATGGCTGAATTTGCTGACGCTACTCTCTGCATCACTTGAAATCATACATGCTCATTTAACAGACTCAGGTATACATGGCCTGAGATCCAGGAGGGTATGGACCCAGAAGGGGAAGCAGGGGCCAAGTATGACAGGATTCAGGAGAGATAAAGATTGAAAGGGGCAAAGAGGGAGATGGAAGAAGGCCTCCCGTGTCCTCACTCTCCCCTCAAGTTCTGATTCTGCCTCCCATTGTCACGCTCACCCTGCTGTCCTCACTCTTCTCCACACCCCCTCTTGATGCCACCCCCCCCCCTTAATCTCCACGCCCCTGTCCTCACTCTGTCATTAGAACTCATTTCAAAAGAGTATGCACTTGTCTGCATATGCACAGTGTGGCCTTTGTGTATAATGTCACATGTAAATTCACATGATGTTGTATTGGATCTGGAATGACATGCATGCATGTTTCCAGCTTAGCACAGAGTTGGAGGTGTCAACAGTCATTCCCTTTCACAAGCACATAGCGTGATTCTTGCTCTGAAATGATTATTGATTATTAAATACCACAATCTGCCTCATAAATATTCAGATTACAAATCTTCCCAAACTCTCTAAACAAACTATACATCAGGAAAACTCAACAAGGAAGCCAGAGCATATACATGGTAGGTTCAACTTGCCACTTGCTGTGAACTACTTCCATCTCAGGGCACCAACCAAATGCATGGACATTTGCACTCACTATCTGTTAATCAATTGCAACAATCGTGGCGTTTTCACTTTGCTCTGGCATTGCCTTATGGAATGCATTGCCGGGTATCCCAGCAATTTGCATAGGAAGACTTTGTGTTCAGGGACAGTCACCATCTTATAGAGTAGACAAGACTGCATCTGACGGCTGTTTTAGCATTTATTAACTTAGTGCTTGCCTACTTGTTTGCAAGCACTCTTCTGTTCCTTGCCCTGCCATACCCTTGGTGTGCTAATTGGTGCTGTCTCACAACCAGAGAGCTTGCCTAGCTACTAAATAATCCTCAACCTAGGAGTTGCACATGTTGCTATACAGCAGAGTACTACATCAATCTCCAGTATCTATTGTGAGAGACATATAGCATATGCAGCAAGCAGGAAGCCATGTATCTAACATGAAGAAGAGTAATCCTTAATGAAGTCTATGGAGGCACCTGTGAGTCAGGCACAATAAGGCAAGGCTGTCTTTCATAAGAGTTAGCTGTCTATTTGGGGATTTTGGTCAGCAGGCCTGTATCCTGTATTCCAAAGAGCAAGCCACAGTCAGTCCACTAGCTCCGAAGCAAATCTGGGGAGTATAACAAATGCAGTTAGGGAGAAGGAAAAGGACTAGTCAGAGAAGAGCCCAAGTAAATCTGCAATGTCTCAAGTGGAAACTGCCAGGGAGGCATAAGTGTGGTTTTTTGTCCAGTTGGTACTTCCTAACACTGTCTTGCCTCTTTGTTAGGATGAGCACCTGGACTAGTGTCAAGATTCCCTGTCCTCTGTCGCCATGCCTTCAGTCCTGGAGAGCAGTGGCTAAATGAATGGAGAGCAAGCATTTGCACCTCTCCAACAGCTATCCTAGACTTAGTTCTTCGTAGCAGAAGTCATTTTGTCCATGGGGCCAGACGTACAGTTGCTTTGCTTACTACTGTGATGTAGTTTCTGAGAAAGGACAAGCATTGCATCCTGGATGGTATTCTGCTGCATTGGAATGAAGTTTCTGATTGCTGACACCACAGGGCTGGGCTGAGCAAGCGGCTGATCACAGGTAGTCCTCCAAGTATCAGCTGCCTGGATAGAATTTTCCTGTGCCAGCAGTGGAAATCTTGCAATGAGGTTCTCACCAGATTGTGAATACACACTTTCTATGCTATGGTTCCCATGAACGTGTCTGTAATTGGACTGGTGATGGGGTGCAAGAGGCTGCCTTGCCAATGCTACCTCAGAGGCCTCAGTACTTCCATTCTTAGAGGTCCAGGAGGGATATTTTTCTGCAGTCACCTGCTGCTCTGCAGACACCATTAGAGGTTTGCAGAATCTGAAGACAAAGGATAGTAAGATGTCCTGACCAATGACTGCAAAGCTCTATGCGATGATTCAAAGTGATTGTGGAGTTAATGGGAGAGTGGCAGTGGCATGCAGAGGGTAATTATTAATTTGTCAGGTGATAAATGTCTTGGTATTCCCTGAGGAGTGGTCCTGAGGTTCAAGATAATCAACATGTGAGTGTGAGTGTGAGGGCATGATATTGAGCATTCAACTTCCCCACCCACTCTTATGCTCTTTCTACTTTATTATGGGTTGCCTTCTCCTGTAATGAAAAAGGTAGGTAAGTGAGTGAGATGGCAGTGGGTGATATGGCTTTTACACTGGTACATTGTCAGGAAACGGTGATGAGGTTATCTGAAGGTCTGAAGAGACAGCGTGAAGGGTATGCAGGGTTAATGATATGAGAGTTGAGAGAAAAGAGCAGGTGAGGGATGTGTTATAGGCAACAGTGTAAATGATGGAGCATGAGCCTTGGTGGAAGGTCTGTGCAGTGGCACTCATAGATTGAGAGGTGGCAGAGAGAGGTGTGTGGTATTTATCCTTGCAAAGTAGAAAACCTGGTAAAAACAATGACTGCAGATGCTGGAAACCAGATTCTGGATCAGTGGTGCTGGAAGAGCACAGCAGTTCATGCAGCATCCAAAGTGCAGCGAAATGCTGCCTGAACTGCTGTGCTCTTCCAGCACCACTGATCCAGAAAGTAGAAAACCTGGTTATCATTGACTTTCTTTCCACATTACTACCTGTTCCTCTGTGCCTTGGAGATAATTTGGCAGGCATCCTCAGTCCAGGCTGGCAGGGTCTAGTGGCAGGGTATGCCAGTCCTCTGGGAAGTGGACTGCTCTCCTTTCACTACGCTATCCACCAGGGCCTCCAGGTCTTTGTTGGAGAAAATTAGTGCTATCCTCCTCTTCTCAACCATGACTTTATTCTAGGTAAAAACAATGACTGCAGGTGCTGGAAACCAGATTCTGGATTAATGGTGCTGGAAGAGCCCTTCATCAGGCTTTTGCCCGAAACGTTGATTTTACTGCTCCTCGGATGCTGCCTGAACTGCTGTGCTCTTCCAGCACCACTAATCCAGAACATGACTTTATTCTCTCCATTCATGAGCAGAGCAGCTTTGGAACGTTAGTGCTTTTCCAAGTGCACTGTGACACTTTGGGCCACTCTTTGTTGAGTAGCAATTGTTGAGGAAACTCAAACTTATGAGATGAGGTTGAAATTAAACATGAATGGTGGTAAGTAATGAGATGAGTTTGGTAAGACAGGACAAACAATCTCAGGAGGCCTCACAGTGAAAATGCCCCTAAAAATATGAACAACTCAAATGTAGTCAAAATAACATAGATTTCACCCACAGTTCTATTGACAACTGTTTCTGTGGTTCCTGCTGAGTTCAATCTATTAGTACGGTTTGGAGCTTGGCCAAGCATTTCTAATTAATATTCACTGAATTACTCCACCAACAGCCGCTGCTGAGCTCAATTGATTCATGGGTCTGGAACTCAGCCAAGTTTTCTCAATGAGATTCTGTTCCATAACTATGGCGACAATACCTCAAAAGTTGAATATAATAAATCTTTCGTAGATGTTCCAAACCATTCAAAAATCTTACTAATTTGTTGAAGTTTTGAAGCAATTGAACAGGTGTCCCAGCTCTCAATCAAAGAGCTCAATCATCAGTTCCAGCTTTGAAACAGTGAACAGATGTGTTTGCTGCCAAACAATGAAGAGAGCAAATCACAGGGCGCAGGTTACGCAACCCATTCTACATCTCAACATTGTTAAATGAGTAATAAATTGTATCCAATGCATCTGAACAGTTTTCCGCTTTCACAATATTGGTCAATTTACTAGTTCTATATTCTCTCTGCTACAAAACCAATGAGTTCTCTGACTCTGTCTTACCAAATGTGCCTCAAGAATTACCTACTGACTCCTACAGTGTCTCTCATGTACGATTTCCATCCTATCTTACCATGGGCCATTCCCAGAACTGCTCAGCTGATATTCCAGAATTCACCTGCAGCCCTTGCTCTTATGCAATTTTAAAACCGCATTATGAACCCAAACAAATACTGTCTTTTTGGATATGCCCTGCAGGTTGCTGAAAATGGCAGACATGGAAAAATCGAGACCCTGCTTTGCAGGCAGGATCCTGGAAGTCCGTTAGATTGGATGGTGCCAGCACAGGATTTCCTCCTTTCCCAGTACCAAAAGTGAAGTCAGTGACACCAGATCATGTCAGCCTGGCCTGAGGTTGCTGATGAAGGGCTTATGCCCAAAACGTCGAATTTCCTGTTCCTTGGATGCTGCCTGACCTGCTGCGCTTTAACCAGCAAAACATTTTCAGCTCTGAGGTTGCTACCCAGATAAAATCATTCTCAGCTACCTGGATGAATGTGCAGCACTATAAAAAGACAGTCAATGCCCATCTCTACTCTGCCAGAGTGTATTCCACCATCTTCTCTTGGATAGTTCATACTGTTACTGTATCCAACTTTATCAAGTCTCATGCTCTACCACTATCACTCATGCAAACAAAGTGTTCCCCACTTGCTCTCACACACCCCAGTCCTGAACTACTCTAATTCTGTATGCCCTCTGCACAGCCTACTCACTCGTTCAGGACAATATCCCACTGCATCAACAGTAATAGCTGTACCATCCACTTTCATTTCCCTCAACACCTGCTTCTCTCTTATTCTATGAGGAAAACAACCTACAATAGAGTAGAAAAAGTCAAAATGGATGGAGTGTTGCCTGTCAGTTGGCTCCTTACCCTTTATGAGGAGAGGATCCTGACTCTGACCATGTTGGGTAAGACTTGGACTAGCATTAAAGGCTGTCCTTGACTTACCTTGCTGCAAAGTTCTGAATGAACATTATCTTCCTAACTGAGATCTGCTGACAACTGCGCTAAATGACACGGCAATGCAAGTGATGCAATGGACCTGCAGTAGGCGAGAAATGAGTGTTCTGAAAGCAAGCAAAGAAACTGAGCTGCAGCATTTCCCAGTTCATGAGCAGGGTGTATGTCCATAGAAGAACGTATCCTTGCTGCAGAATTACAATAATAGTTGCCGGAGCAGCCTGAGGTATAGCACTGAAGTGCAGTGGGGTTGTTAGAGATTGGTAGATCTCAGATGCCAGTATTGTCAATGAGAGGTACATGTGGCTGGTGCCCATGGAGTGTGCACTGTGATATTGATGTCTGGTGTCCAACATGGAAGTTGTTCTGTTCAAACGGCAGACTGAATCAAATGGCAGAATACACAAGATGCCGCTCTGATTTTGTCAGCAAATTTTCCAATGTCAAAATTGTTTGATGAGTTTGATAAGATGGAAGGTCAGTATTGATTAGGTGAGTTAGGTTATTAATAAGTCATTTAACAAGCAGCAATCATTGTCAATTGACAACCTGTTGATACCTAGCAAGGGTCTTGCTGGTCATGAAAAGCATAAAAGGTGCCACTAATTGATCTTGACGTTGACCAGACTTGTTGCTCAATTCTTCTTCACACTTTGCCATAGCCCATGTCATTCAGACCCCTATAAAATTCTGTCCAATGTTTTGTCCACTATGACTTCAGAAAATTCAATGATGTCAAGTTATTTTAATAATGATACTGTAGAGATACTGACTGGAATGTCAAAAACATGTTTAATGGACAGGTAGCTGAAAAAATCCCAAAAAAGCATTTGTAGTTTTATGAGCATTTCCATCACTCTCAAAGACCTATACATTCTATACATTAATGGAATGTTGAAACTAAACTTTCAATAGAATGCCAATATATTGTAAAATGTGTCCAAGCTATTCTGTAATTTTTTTTTCTTTACTATTACTGTTGCAGCAAATTATAATAACAGGTCTGTGAAATATTCCTGTTTTGTCTATTTTGCAAAAGTTACCCAGCAATCATGGTAATAGAATATGCTCCATCCAATTTCATTTTCTGTTGAATCAACTGGAAAATAAATTAGGTGCTGTGCAAAACAATAAGCTTAAATTGTTTGGAAAAAAGGGACAAGGAACTTCAGTGAATGCATTAATTCAACTGATGACTTACCTTCGTGCAACTTGCAGCTGGCCTTTTACTGGACAGTGCTTTTCAACTTCAGCTATCACAATGCTGTTTCAATGCTCCTGCTGCAGTCAAGCCTTCAACAGAATTGCTCCCTTGACTCCACTGCATCATTCTGAACATTTAATTACCTTTCTACTGCCAACACAGTACCTTAGTCATGGCTTTCGGCCCATTAAGGACTTCTGCCTTGTCAAATATTCCAATATAGCCCGGATAGGTTAATGTCTTATGTGCCAACCTTTCAGAAGTAGAAAATAAGTGAAAGCCTTTATACTACTAAAAAGGTGGTGACAGTAAAAGATAAAAGTCTGTGCCACGTGTAGTTTTAATAGCCAGTGGTTTGTATGATAGTAAAATGCTACATAATGTTAGAAAACCAACGTGAAAAGCATTAACTCGAAAAAAAGACATAGAGTTGTTGAGGTATACAGCACAGAAACAGGCCATTCAGTCCAATTCATCCATGCTGACCATTATAGGGAATGAGGTAAAATATGGATTGGAAAATAGTTGAGAAAATATAAACTTAAGAAAAATTCTGGTGAGAGCTGACTTCGAAGCATTACCTGCTTCAGTACGTTTTCATTAGGCTTTTTCCATGCAATTTTCTGTGTCACTTTATCTCTCTCCCACTCGTAAATTTCCTCTTGCTATTGGAGTCTGCCTCCCACAACCATGTTGTAAGTCCATGATTGAAACAGCCCAAAAAGAGCATAAGACCTCTGTTTTAATGGCAACAGGAAGAAGATAGCGGAATCCTAAGAATAGCAGAAGGGGATCAGGCAGAGTCAACATGGTTTTGTGAAAGGGAAATTGTACTTAATTAATTCATTAAAGTGCTTTACTAAATAACAAACAAAGTAGATAATGGGGAACCTGCAGATATGGTGTACTTGAATTTCTGAAGTACATTTGATAAGGTATTACATCAAAGGTTAATATAGAAGAATTAACCTTTTCCACAGTTACTGCCAGACCTGCTAAGTCTCTCCAACAATTTCTGTTTTTGTTTCAGTTCCCCAGCATTTGCAGTTCTTTGTTCTATGATATTACTGAAAGTTGATTTTGGTGGGGGTGTATGTTTTTTGATCGCAAAAATAAATTTAAGAAGGTTAATATGAAGCTGCAGCAAGTGATTAGGCAGGCAGATAGAATGTTGGTGTTTATTTGATTAGATTACTTACAGTGTGGAAACAGGCCCTTGGCCCAACAAGTCCACACAGACCTGCCGAAGCGCAACCCACCCATACCCATTCCCCTACACCTGACACTACGGGCAATTTAGCATGGCCAATTCACCTAACCTGCACATTTTTGGACTGTGGGAGGAAACCGATGCACCCGGAGGAAACCCACGCAGACACTGGAAGAATATTGCAAACTCCACACAGTCAGTCACCTGAGGCAGGAATTGAACCCGGGTCTCTGGCGCTGTGAGCAGCAGTGCTAAGCACTGTGCCACTGTGCCGCCCAGATGGAATATAAAAGTAGGGAAGCTTTGTTGAGATGACATCTGAAGGATTTTGCAACATTTATCCCCCTATTGAAAAAGGAAATAACTGCATTAGAAGCAGTTTGGAGAGTGCTCATGTGAATTTTTCCTGAGATGTACAGCTTATCCTATGAAGAATGGTTGAACAGGTTGGACCTACACACTTTGGGATTTAGAAGAATAAAGGATGATCTTATTGAAACATAAGATCAAGGCACAAGGATCTTTTGTGAACACCTAGAAGATGCTCAAATGAAGAGATAGCCAAATGTTGCTGAAGCAAGGTTATTAGAAAATTAATATGTTGAAAAGTTCTGATTTGACAATAAACACAAGAGAAATTTCCCTAAATTGTTTTGTGACCTCATTATGGCTAAATTCAAGAGATAAGTTGCAATGTTATGCCATGGAATATACACTTAAGACTGGGTCATGCGATTGTACCAGATACTACCCTTCTCTACAAAGAGAGTAAAGGACAGCTGTCACTATTTTACCATCCAATGCTAATTAGCTCTTAAAGGTATTTTCAAAAGTGGCATAAACATCAGCTCAGTTGTTCATCCAGCCTCCGTACTGGAGAATAGAAGATTGCTGAATTTGGCCTAATACAAAAAAATAACAAAATTAATTCAAGTTGGGAAGGAACTAAAAGTAAATTTTATATCTAAGTGCTTGTCTGATCAAAAATTCTAATTGAAACTTACAGAATACTGAATGGCCTGGACAGAGTAGATGTTGGGAAGTTATTTACATTGGTAGGAGAGACTAGGACCCAAGGGCACACCCTTAGAGTAGAGGGAACACCTTTTAGAACGGAGATAAGGAGAAACTTCTTCAGCCAGAGAGTGGTGAATTTATGGAATTCATTGCCACTGAAGGTTGTGGATGCCAGGTCATTGAGTATATTTAAGGCTGAGATAGATAGGTTCTTAAGTATCAAGGGGATCAAGGGTTATGGGGAAAAATGGGATTGAGAAACTTACCAGTCATGAAGGAATGGCAAAGCAGATTCAATGGGCTGAATGGCCTAATTTCTGTTCCTATGTCTTATGTTCTTATTGTGTGTACGAATGTCTTGGGTGTTCTGATGGAAGTCCATTGAAATGGCTTAGAAAAGGCCCTGGGTGCATTAGGATCTCGGCACACCAAAACCCAGCTGTGTTTAAAAAAGTCCAGTCTACCTTATGATAGCCAAGCCCTTCCTGTTCTTTAGAAAGCTAACCCCATCAGGGAGCTGATTGAGATGGTAGAAAATTCTTACTTGGGACCTTCTGTTTTTTGGCACATAACAGAAGTGCGGAGGTCAATCTTATCAAGACAGATATCCTTTATTATGATGAGAAACTGCAAGTGGAATACATTTTAGTGAATAAGAAATACCAGAAGATTTCACACTGAATGGTATTAGGTGTTTGTTAATTAACAATGCGCTGTATGTATATACCTATAATGAGAGTAAAGGTTTATTTTTCTAAAATTAATGCATGTGTCTAAAATACTGTTACTGCAGCCCAACTATGAGTATTGATCAATTTCTATTGTTGGGGTAGAGTGACTAATGGGAGTTGGAAAATGAGCTGTGATCGTAAATGGGATGAAAATTATTACCTGTAGGCAGAGAATTCAGAGCTGACAGGCAAGATACTGGAAATCAAAATCAGAGCTAAACTAAAACTCCAACAGCAGTAAAATTTCTTACTGAAAGTGATATAATCTCCCTTACATTACTAACAGCAAGAAAGCAGTGAGCACATTTTCTTAACAAATGTGTTTCATAATACTGTCGCCAGTTAGTTTTATACAATGAAACATAAATCCAGCATGATATAAAAATATGTCCAAAACATGATACATATCTTGCACTGTACATTTTCATATTTGTGAAAACAGTTAAAGAAGTTTAATTTGTGAATTTGAGTTTTATCTTTAATGTAAAAATAGTCAGGAGGAAACTGAATACTCATCTAGGAGAAAGTGAGGACTGCCAATGCTGGAGATCAGAATCGAAAAATATGGTGATGATGAAGAGCTTATGCTCAAAACGTCGACTCTCCTGCTCCACGGATGCTGCTGATCAGCTGTGCTTTTCTAGCACCACACTTTTTGACTCAGAGTACTGATCTAGCCTGGTGTCAAAATAGGCCTGCAGAGCAAACAAGTCAGCCTGTCAGCTGTGAAAGAAAAAAACATGTTTTTCGTCTGTCTGTGCCCTTATAGCACAGTTAGTAAGCTTTCCTCATACAACCTAACCCCTGGTAATGCTCTATAAATTGCTCAAATACTCTCCCTAAGCAATTAACATCTTCATGGAAAATTATACATCAAACTTGCTAAGTGTTTTAATTGATCAAAAGCACTCAAAGCAATCTAAAAGTAATCAAGTCTTTACAAACTCTCACATTTAACCATAACCAAACACATTGTACTCATCCTCTGGATTCTATAGGAATAATACTGAGTATGTTATTCATAATTAACAGCTATGGACTGATGTGTATTAAATAGAATAATGTCTGTATTCCAACGTAAGAATGATTGGTAATGGAAACACTAGGATGCAAAACTCTTAATTTGAGTTGCAATGGAGGTGACACTATGGAACCACATATCCACCTGGAGTGCATGCTATGCTACCAGCTTTTTACAGAATACAGTACAGAAGGAGGCCATTCAGTCTATTGTACTGGCTTCCAAAAGAGCTACCCAGATAGTCACGTTCTTCAGCCCTAGCTCTGTATTTCTCTAAATGTATCACTTCCATATATATATCTAGCTTTGTTTTGAAATATCATATTGATTCTACTTCCACCACTCTCCCAGGCAATGCATTCCCAATCCTAACAATTCTCTGAGTAAAGTTTCTTCTCTTCTCACTCCTTGCTCTGTTGCTGACAATCTTAGAATTGTGAACCCAAGTTACTGACATACTAGTGTAGAGTCAGAATATCCTTCTTTACCGTGTCAAAATTGTTCATAATTTTGAACACTTCAATAGGGTCACCACTTAATCTTGAGCCCAATTTCCCTAATCTGACCTTAGATCTAAAGTACCCCATACCTGGTATCATTCTGGTAAATCTCCTTTGCACTTTCTCCAGGGCTGTGACATCCTTCCTTAAATAAGGTGCCCAGAATTGAATACAGTACTTCTGTTGTTTGTATGATGCACCGTGCTGTGAAAGATTTAGATTAGACTTACAGTGTGGAAACAGGCCCTTCGGCCCAACAAGCCCACACCGACCCGCCGAAGCGCAACCCACCCATACCCCTACATTTACCCCTTACCTAACACTACGGGCAATTTAGCTTGACCAATTCACCTGACCCGCACATCTTTGTGACTGTGGGAGGAAACCGGAGCACCCGGAGGAAACCCACGCAGACACGGGGAGAACGTGCAAACTCCACACAGTCAGTCGCCTGAGTCGGGAATTGAACCCGGGTCTACAGGCGCTGTGAGGCAGCAGTGCTAACCACTGTGCCACCGTGCCGCCCAAGATGCTGCATGTTGTCCATTGCATGAGCCAGATGTCACTGAAAGTATACTTAACATAATATTACCCAGTTTTTTTGGTTGATCTGATGGCTATTTTCCCAAATTTTGGGATCACATAGATTCCAAATTCACTTGTTGTGAACGATCATGCTTTTAACTGCAGGATGAACCGAGCTTCACTTTTATTTAAAGGGCCAGGCACCTAACTCACAGATTAGATAATTTTGAATATTTTCTATAAAGATTTTGGGAATAGTCTGGACTTATTTTAGAGATGTTGTAATTTGTCAAGAAAATTTCTTAGTGTAAGACTTCGAGTCTTGTTCTGGAAGCTTTATTTTACATGATTTCACGGAGAGTCATCACTGTCTCACAGCACTCTCTCGAGCTGAATAGTCAGCCTATACTTTTACTATGGTAGAAACAACTTTACAATAATTCAAGGTAAAGAGAAGCACAGTGCAGCTATCACCTTTGTTCTTCGATGTTACTCGAGGACAGAGAAACTAACAAGCTAAAGATGCACTCCCCCACATGAGCTTAAGATACAGTCCCTATATTTTGTCAAACTATAATTACACAACCTCAGTCTTTATCTATAGCAGTATTTTTCCACTAAAGCTGTGAGTCTGAGAGTCAAGATACCATTTACCTTGGTCAAGTATTCCATCATGCAGCAGTATACTAAGTTTCTGCTCCTTCCACAATTCCCTCCTTACTGATCTTCCAGATCAATATCTAAGGTTAGGATACTGGCTGATCCAAACAAGGGGTGTATCCTTCTGGAAAAGGGCGCATAGGTATATATGCTTGTTTATCATAAGGGTCATCATAGGGTACAGTCAGGTAGATGACCACCGGTTTTGGAGTGGAAAATGTGATAGGAACAAACTGTGTATAATAACAGCCTGTAGTTCTCCAAATGATACAAAGTAATGATACAAATGAAAAATACTGCTATAGATAAAGACTGAGGTTGTGTAATTATAGTTTGACAAAATATAGGGACTGTATCTTAAGCTCATGTGGGGGAGTGCATCTTTAGCTTGTTAGTTTCTCTGTCCTCGAGTAACATCGAAGAACAAAGGTGATAGCTGCACTGTGCTTCTCTTTACCTTGAATTATTGTAAAGTTGTTTCTACCATAGTAAAAGTATAGGCTGACTATTCAGCTCGAGAGACTGCTGTGAGACAGTGATGACTCTCCATGAAATCATGTAAAATAAAGCTTCCAGAACAAGACTCGAAGTCTTACACTAAGAAATTTTCTTGACAAATTACAACATCTCTAAAATAAGTCCAGACTATTCCCAAAATCTTTATAGAAAATATTCAAAATTATCTAATCTGTGAGTTAGGTGCCTGGCCCTTTAAATAAAAGTGAAGCTCGGTTCATCCTGCAGTTAAAAGCATGATCGTTCACAACAAGTGAATTTGGAATCTATGTGATCCCAAAATTTGGGAAAATAGCCATCAGATCAACCAAAAAAACTGGGTAATATTATGTTAAGTATACTTTCAGTGACATCTGGCTCATGCAATGGACAACATGCAGCATCTTTCACAGCACGGTGCATCATACAAACAACAGAAGTACTGTATTCAATTCTGGGCACCTTATTTAAGGAAGGATGTCACAGCCCTGGAGAAAGCGCAAAGGAGATTTACCAGAATGATACCAGGTATGGGGTACTTTAGATCTAAGGTCAGATTAGGGAAATTGGGCTCAAGATTAAGTGGTGACCCTATTGAAGTGTTCAAAATTATGAACAATTTTGACACGGTAAAGAAGGATATTCTGACTCTACACTAGTATGTCAGTAACTTGGGTTCACAATTCTAAGATTGTCAGCAACAGAGCGAGGAGTGAGAAGAGAAGAAACTTTACTCAGAGAATTGTTAGGATTGGGAAGTATGATAGTAAAGTTGATGAGCCCAGTGACTAAGGAGAACCTCCACTTACCAGTGAGGTGACGTCAAAGGACCACCCGGAATTAAAAGGGGAGGTCAGTTTCTTGACTTCTGTGTGAATATGAGCCACCAAATCAGAGACATTTTTAAAGTTGTCTGGTGTGTAAGTATAGCATTCCTGCCCAAAAATAGCACAAGTGCCACCCTCCTTGGATAATAGAAAATCCAAGGCCAAGCGGTTCTGAAGGGCCACTTCTAACTGCAACTAGCTCAGCATTAATCTCAGTCAGTGCCTCAGCAGTATCATTGGTGACAGTTTATAATACTATTTTTAATTTGCTTAATTCTTGGGAATGCAGACAAATTCCAATAAAAGGAGAAGACATTCCAACGCAGGTGAGGAGTCTCGTGAGGGATCTCTTGGGCTTCAAGGGTGAAGGTAAACCACCCAAAACTCTAAAGTGAGGTACTACATATCCCATATATATGACCCTCTCCAATCTGAGGGAAGCCAAGGATAGGCTTTAAGACTGCAAATAAAATAGGTGCTGTTGTGGGGGGTTAACTTGACATCCCTGCCCCTTCACAACTTGGGACCCAGGTGTTTCTACAGACAGCCTGACATCTTATTAAGGACACTACACCATTAAACAAAAAGTGACCTTGGCTCGTAAAACTTTGGATAGCTTCAATCTAGGGGGTAATAAAACACCAGTGACTAGATCCCATATAAATGCCAGTAGAGACAGTGCCATGTTGTGTGAAGCAAATGGTGTCACTAACATTGTTAAGGATTGTTGAGGACGGTTGTTAAAGACTACAAGGAAAGGGGGCATATGGGATCTGTTATAGTCAGGTTGGCACCAGTCTCGGAATTGGGCCAGATTATACTGTGCTGACTTCCACTCCTGCATGACCTCAGCATTATCGGGTTCACCTGAAGATTTTTGGCATATTAGCCATTTGGCAACTTCAGGTCACAAAGGTCACTGAAGGATACGGGCCACAAAGGGATATTTCTCCCCCCCCCCCCCGCTTTGAATGGATCAGCATATGGCACATACCTAACATTCAGTTTCCTTTCCCACCATACGGGCACTTTGATAGGCCAGATGCAAAAACGTGTTGGGATGAATTGATTGTCTTAGTTGCTTTATTCTTGTAACAGAGGGGAAGCTGTTTTTTTGTGCCATACACTCCGGCACTTGAGGCTTCTCTAAAAGCCAAACCCAAGACTCCAGGTACCAGTGATGACAAACTTGGTGTGTCACATGAGAATTGTCAGTGATCCTGGTATGGGATTGGGAGCAATTCAGATCACATCTCTGTCTGACACATGCCTGTGACCTGCTCCCTTCTTTCACACAGTTGCTAGAAAACCCTTTTACATTCCACATCTTCCCCTGCGGCAGATTCCTTGTGGGTCGTGATCTCCCCTCATGTCCCCAAGAAGCGCTACAAGGTAATATTGGAAAATCCACCAGACAGCAGAGGCTTAACTTACAATACCCAACATTGCAAAGTATCTGATACTCTTTTTGTGTTTTCACTGCAATGGAGGAAAGATGGTTAACTCTCCCCAGACCCTGACCCATTCCTTGCGTATTCGGACTAAAAACAGCATTAGAGCTCGATATACATTGTATTATGTTCATCATTACAGAACAGACGGGTAGTTTTGGTACGCCCATCACAACACCATACATCTCTAGTTTCAGTCATTTGCAGGCTGAGAAGGCCCAGGAATTGCATCCACAGGGTTCTCATCATTCACTTTAGTGGTTGCCAAGTTGGTGGGGTTATATATTTTACAGTAAGTTGCATGCACCCACTCCTTACATCCTTCCAGCTTAACAGCAGTTCAGGTGGTCACTAACACTTGATACTGTCCCTTCCACCTTGGAGAGAGAGAACCTTTTTTAAGAGACTTAACATACACTAAATTGCCAGGTCTAAAAGCGTGTGTGTTTGACCTATTGGATTTTGGCATGGCTTCTATTACCTTTGAATGATTTGCGCGGGCTGTTCATTCAGAGCTTGGGCATATGGGTAGTCATGGGTCTTCCCATAAGAGTTTCAAATGGGGTTAGACCAGTGGTTCTATAAATCTGGTTTTGGAGGGTGTGCAGGGTAATAGGCAAGGCTTCAGGCCACTTTCATCCAGTTTCCTGGCAAGTCTTTGAAAGGGTATTTTTTAGCATCCCGTTAGTTTGTTGCACTATTCTTGAAGACTGGGGTTGATAGGGGATATGAACCTTCCACAGAAATCCCCATACTGCATACAATGCTGTTATTATTTTCCCAGTAAAGTGGGTACCCTGTCACTATTCGTTTGTCCTGGTATTCCAAATCATGGGATTATATCTTTCATAAGACATTTTACTACTGTTTGGGCATCATCCCTTCCGGTGGGAAATGCCTCCATCCATCTACAGGACATATCTGCTATGACCATTATGTATTTAAACCCTCCTGAGGTAGTCATATGGACAAAACCAACTGCAAGTTCCCAAATGGCCTCTCAGGGGTAGGTAGGTGATCAAAATGTGCAGATGTTCTTTCTGTATTGTACTGTTGGCAAATAACACATGTTTCGGCTATTTGTTTTAAAATAGTAGATATGCCGGGAGCAAATCATTGTTGGGCAATTTGATGTAGCACCCCTCCTTTTCCTACATGACCCTGCTCATGCACCAGCCAGGCAAGGGCATGGAAGAGAGTACGCGGACAATCCACTCTACGATCAGGATGCTGCCAAAGATGAGAGGCGTCAGGGAAGCATCCAGCATGAGCCCAGAAATCGTGCTGTGCCTCCTCAGCTGTGTCCTGCACCTGGAGAGCTGCTGTAAGATCCACGTGGAGGGGACTGGCATCTTAACAAAGGAGGGGACCATGACCGTGCGCATCTGAGCAGCTTCACAGGCAGCAGCATCTGCGGCAGCGTTGCTGTGGTTACACCTTATCCTTAGAGGCATTTGACAACCACGACACATGCAAGGTAAAGCACTGCCCACAATAGATTGTTGGTAAGAGTTGTGTATTGAATAGTATTACCGGATGAGGTAATAAACACATGAGTTTTCCAGAATGTACCAAAGTCATGGACCACCCCAAAGGCATAATGGGAATCCGTATAAATGTTAACAGATGTTCCCATGGCAAGGATACATGCACAAGTATGGGCAAAGAGTTCTGCAACCTGGGCTGAAGTCCCAGACAGGAGAGCGAAAGTCTCTAGCATTTCAAAGGGAGTAATGACGACGTAACCGATAAGAGAACGATCATTGGAGGGACACATGGGTGAGCCATCAGTGAACAGGACAAGGTCAGAATTGTCCAGGGGCTTGGAGGATAAATCAGGGTGAGGACAGGTCACCGAGTTGAGCACCTGTTGGCAGTCATGCTGATAGGATTCCAAGTCAGATGAAGTAGGAAGAAGGGTAGCATGATTCACTGAAGGGGCACAGCGGTATGATAGATTCGGCATGGACAACTGCATGACCTAAAACCCTGTCCTACGGGCTGTTGTGAAATGCTGAGTAGCAGCCGAATTGAGAAGGAGCAAAACAGCATGAGGGGCCATAACAGTATAGAGGTGATCCAGAACAATGGGGTTTGCCTTTTCCAGCATGGTAGTTGTGGTTGCAACAGTGTGGCAGCAGGCTGGCAGGCCATGGACCACCGGAGGTAACTGAGAGGAGTAAGAGGCCACTGGGCTTTTCAGACTGCCATGGTTTTGGATGAAGACTCTGTTGGCGAAACCCTCTTGTTTGTTAACGTAGAGGATGAAAGGCTTACAATAATTGGTAAGCCCAAGGCTGGGGCCTGGGTCAGAATAGTCTGGAGTTCCTCAAACGCTTCCAGCTACTTGGGGGCCCAATCAACCGAACAAAGTTGACCCTTAAGGGTAATCTGAAGCAAGATCGCATCCATGCACCAATATTCAGGCATCCATTGGCAACAATAGTTCAACATGCTATGAAAAGACAGCATCTCCTGTTACGAGGGTTCGGAGGCGTTGAGAATGACAGCAACATGATCAGGACCCAGGCAATGGCTACCATTCTCCAGGATGCAGCCTAGAGATTGTACAGAGGTCTGACATAATTGTAGCTGAGCAGCAGAAATGCTGTGCCTACATGAGGCTAAGTGGATCAATCAGGTCACAGAGTCCTGCTGACAGTCAAGGTGGGACCACGAGGCGACTAAGAGGTCATTAGTGTATTGCAACACAGTGCTGCCACACGGCAGAGAAAGCTGAGACAGATCCCTTCACACCGCCTCAGCATACTCTGCCGGGCTTTCCATATAGCCTTGGGGAAGATGACTCCAGGTGAATTGTTGGCTTCCATAGGTTAAGGGAAAGAGATCCTGGCTATGTTCATACAATGGAATGGAGAAAAGTGCTGTGCAGAGAGGTCTATGGCAGTGTAACAAGCTGAATCTGAGGGTAACAAGGAAAAGATGGCATTGGTAACAAGGGTGACCAATGCCATAGGGATAACAATCTGATTTATGGCACGCAAATCTTGAACAAACTGCCACACATTGCTCCTGCCTGGTTTAGGAATAGGTAAAATGGGAGTGCTACAGGGACTTCAGGGACACAACACCCCCGGAAAGAGCAGAGCATCAATAACAGGCCGAATGCCCATTTCAGCATCATGTGACAGTCTCTATTGATAGATGCAAGGGAGGACTGCACCAGGACAGACAGTAACATGGTGCAGCAGAGCAGAAAACACCAACCCCACTTGGTTTTTTATGGAGTGCCCATAGGGAAGAGGGGGCGGATGCTAGGATCAGTGGGGGCATATAGTCATGGAGCGAGGCTGGCTGATACCAGAGAAAAATTACCAGCCCTTAGGTAGATGGGAGCCAATGCAACCAACCTCATCAGAGAATACAGTAATCCAAAAGTTCCCACAATGGGTCTCTCTTAGAGATTCTCTGCAGGACAAGGAATGGATCATAGGACCAATTTCTTTAGGCCGATGCGGGGCAGTGACGTGCTGCACTGAGGTGGGACCCATCGCGAACAAAGGTGATTGTACAGTATCAAGCTGAACGGAGGCACCTAGGCCATGGAATTGAAATAAATTCTCCCATTGAACTGCAATGAACCTGACTAAACTAGTCAAGGGACCGTGAGGCTTGCAAATAAGTCAGGGACTAGATGGTGGGTAAAAAGGGCCATGAAATGGATGGTTTTAGGAGAGCGGAATGTAAGCAGTAGATGATGAAGAAAGCTTAAACAGGGATCGGTGCTTCTTTCTAGATCGGCTATCATTTGGTGCAAAAGATACAAAACAACAGGGTTATTCTGTAGTTGCCAGCATTGCAATACAGCCTGTGTCGCAGGGTCAGAGCACTGCATCAGCAAATTTAGGCCTGCACCACAGAGTCATCAGGGAGATCCAAGTACAGCCTCTGATCAGAACATTGAGTCAAAACACTGCATTTATGCAGGGCTCGGCAACCCAACAGGGAAGCAGCTGAATTCTTGAAAATAACGAATGACTCCTCCATGTGGTGCTAACCTATCTGAATGGGAACAGGTTGGGAGAGTGATTCCACCTTGGGAATTCCTGCTGTGCTGACGATGGAGACAGTTTAAGTGCCTATCAGAAGTTCCACAGAGAGGAGGTACAGGCGAAATATTTGTGCTGGAGTCGAGTAAACCTTAACATATTTCCGCAGAACATCAATTTCCGTCATTGGGTCTTTGAGGAGAGAAGAAGATAGCTGGATCAAGGCATTCTGTACCAATAATCCATTATGTCACCGCTTATTGTGTAGTGTGGGAGGTGTCTGTGAGTGTAAATGTTGGGGCATGCACAGAACACTGAATTCTTGCAGGTGCAGGAGGAGCAGCCAATGGCATCTGACAATCTCTAGCCCAATGACCCTTCTGACCACACCAATGGCAAATGTTACTATTTTTAGACCAAACCAGTCGCTGCCCCCATCTATCTGAGGTGGGTAATACCTGTGGCCTTTCATTAGATGATTGGTGATATTGGACAAACTGGCGCTTGGGACCCTCAGACCTCTTATTGTCCGTATTAGTGAGGGAGGTCACTACAGCCCCCCCAATTCTGCTGTTGCCAGGTGAAATTGATTAGCTTGAAAGCCTGAACTGTATGGGGCCCAACACAATTTAACAGAGTCTGTACTGCCAAAGGATCATTTCCTTCCAGAGGCACTCCCACGGATGATTGCCACATGTTTTTAAAATGGGCAACAAAATCAACTCTTTCTTTTGAAGGCATCAAGTGACCTCCCCAAAGTCGCTATGCTGCCTGCCCCCATTTGAGATGGCTTGCATTGCTTGGTTCTGGACCGACTCAGCCTGGGGGATATTTCCCTGACCCTGCTGCTTCTCCTTGAGTTTCTCTATCTAATCTCCATTTTCCCCAGCTAGGACTGAAAAAGGATCTTTAACAGTCACCCAGGAGGTGCCATAAGCAACTTTGAGTAGGGTAAGAGGTTGGGAAGAATCAGTTGGCGCTGTAGGCAGACCAGTAGATTGGACGACATCCTGGTATTGTGGAGGTTGTGAAGTTCTTGAAGTCCAGGAAGGTCTCTCAGTTACGTGATCGGTCAATGAGCGCTCACAATCGATCTGGCTGTTGAAGACTTCACTCTTCATTTCTTCATACAGCCAGGTGAAGAGCATCCGGAAACACAGAAGTCGAGCACTTCTGCATTCCTCAGAGGAGCTGCACACAACAGCTTAATACAAAAACATTTTTATACTTTTCTTAAAGCAGGGTGTGATTGCATAATACATTCAAACAATTACCAATCGGTATATGATATTGCTTCATTGGCAGTTACTTGATCCAGTGATATTAACTGGGAAACAACTTATGTCCCAATGCTTAGGTCACTTTGCTGATGTGAGGGCGTAACAGACCACTTCATCCCAGCCGAATATGTAATGACAGTTTGAAAAAACAAGTGAAACACGGCATTCCCCCCTCTTCTTTTTGCGGTGTGCAGATTTAGACGTGTTTGGGTAGGGGAAAGACTTACCACGGCCACCCATGACACAACTGAAACCAAACTGACATAGAACACCTTGATAGGGTAAAGACCTTTGAGACCTGTCCTGTAAACAAACTGTCAGATCTTCTTGATGCAGTTGACCATTATGACAGTCATTCTTGGTAATGTTCCATGCATCGAAGGAATCAATCTGTTGTCACACAAGGAGGTCTTTTTGGCGTAAATGGTACATAGTCTCTGGTTGCTCCGAATCACACTGATAAATAGTCCCTTCTTGAGCACTACTGATGATAATGACAACTCCAAATAACAGGGTAAGTTTGATCTTCATCATGAAAGTTGTCCTGGATCAGGGATTAGAATATCTAAAACAGAAGAAAAATTACTGTTCAAAACATGCAGTTGTATCTTAAGAGTCTAGTTTATTACCAACTGATTCTGGTTGCTTTCCCAATTTCCCATCATCTTCCAAGTCCATCATCTCCTCCCTTGCAAGGGGCTCATACGATGACCATGCAATGTTGGAGGTGAACCCAGGTGGATCTCTGGCAACCTTAACAGCAGTAAGGGTGGTAAGGAGAACCTGAAAGGGCCCTTCCCATCAAGGGAATTCTTGATGAGAATGAAAGAGCTGGGTTCAACAGCTGGATCATTGTCGAGGGAGGGGAGCTTCTCAGGAGCAACACAGGCCTGGGAGTGAAGACTTTGCAAAATTTTAGTCTAAGAAAGGACATATTCTCAGTCCCGTGGTAGAAATTAATGGGGAAGAGGCATTATTCAAGGGTGTGTGGAAAACTCGACTGTAAACAATTTTGGCTGGGGACAAGATTTCAACAGGATCTTCACCAGATGGGCCAATGGGCAGAGAAGTGGCAAATGGAGTTTAATTCAGATAAATGCGAGGTGCTGCATTTTGGGAAAGCAAATCTTAGCAGGACTTATACACTAAATGGTAAGGTCCTAGGGTGTGTTGCTGAACAAAGAAACCTTGGAGTGCAGGTTCATAGCTCCTTGAAAGTGGAGTCTCAGGTAGATAGGATGGTGAAGAAGGCTTTTGGTATGCTTTCCTTTATTGGTCAGAGTATTGAGTACAGGAGTTGGGAGGTCATGTGGTGGCTGTACAGGACATTGGTTAGGCCAATGGTTGGAATATTGCATGCAGTTCTGGCCTCCTTCCTATCGGAAAGATGTTGTGAAACCTGAAAAGGGTTCAGAAAAGGTTTACAAGGATGTTGCCAGGGTTGGAGCATTTGAGCTACAGGGAGAGGCTGAAAAGGCTGGGGCTGTTTTCCCTGGAGCATCGGAGGCTGAGGGGTGACCTTATAGAGGTTTACAAAATTATGAGGGGTATTGTTAGGGTAAATAGGCAAAGTCTTTTCCATGGAGTTGGGAGTCCAGAACTAGAGGGCATAGGTTTAGGGTGAGAGGGGAAAGATATAAAGAGGCTTAAGGGGCAACTTTTTCACACAGAGGGTGATACGGGTATGGAATGAGCTACCAGAGGATGTGGTAGAGACTGGTACAATTGCAACATTTAAGAGGCATGTGGAAGGGTATATGAATAGGAAGGGTTTGGAGGGATAAGGCCCGGGCGCTGGCAGATGGGACTAGATTGGGTTTGGATTACTGGTCAACACGGACGGGTTGGACCGAAGGGTCTATTTCCATGCTGTATATTTCTATGACTCTGTGACTCTAAGCGAGTTTTTCCCATGGGTGTGCAATACAGGTGGAACCATACCAAAGGCAACAACCGAACCCAGGAGAGACCGGTCTCAGAAGTCAATTTGGCAAGTTTAGTTGTCAATGTCTGAATACAACGCTGTATGAGCCCCGCAGCCTGAGGGCAATAAGCACAATGAGGTTGGCGGCGGATCCCAAAGTGAAAGTATATTTCATCATTGATATCCTCAATAAAGTGGGGGCTGTTATCAGAGGACAGGTAAAAGGCAACACCAGAACGGGGAGTAATTTCTTTGAGCAAACTATTTACAACCGTCTTGGCAGTAATATTAGAAGTAGGATAAGCTTCAACCGATTTCAGAGAAACACATCAACAATAGCCAGAACATACTTATAATGCTGACACCTTTGCAACTCAAAGTCAAGCTGAAGGATTTGGAAGGGCCCTTCAGGAAGGGCTGTCTGTCCCATCGGGCAAGGCACATCCTTGCCTGGGTTGTATTCTTGGCTGCAAATGTGTTGCTGGTCAAAGCACAGCAGGTTAGGCAGCATCTCAGGAATAGAGAATTCGACGTTTCGAGCATAAGCCCTTCATCAGGAATAAGAGAGAGAGAGCCAAGCCGGCTGAGATAAAAGGTAGGGAGGAGGGACTAGGGGGAGGGGCGATGGAGGTGGGATAGGTGGAAGGAGGTCAAGGTGAGGGTGATAGGCCGGCTTCTGTGCAGAGGAGATGACCTGGGGGGTGCAGTGAGAGAGGGACTCACTGAAATCCTTGTAGAGGGAGGAAGAGAGCTTCTTCAAGGAAGGCATCCTTGTAAGAGGATTCGCAGTAGGTTAAAATCTTCGAGTAAAAAATGAGGTCTGCAGATGCTGGAGATCACAGCTGCAAATGTGTTGCTGGTCAAAGCACAGCAGGTTAGGCAGCATCTCAGGAATAGAGAATTCGACGTTTCGAGCATAAGCCCTTCATCAGGAATAAGAGAGAGAGAGCCAAGCCGGCTGAGATAAAAGGTAGGGAGGAGGGACTAGGGGGAGGGGCGATGGAGGTGGGATAGGTGGAAGGAGGTCAAGGTGAGGGTGATAGGCCGGCTTCTGTGCTCTCTTCCTCCCTCTACAAGGATTTCAGTGAGTCCCTCTCTCACTGCACCCCCCAGGTCATCTCCTCTGCACAGAAGCCGGCCTATCACCCTCACCTTGACCTCCTTCCACCTATCCCACCTCCATCGCCCCTCCCCCTAGTCCCTCCTCCCTACCTTTTATCTCAGCCGGCTTGGCTCTCTCTCTCTTATTCCTGATGAAGGGCTTATGCTCGAAACGTCGAATTCTCTATTCCTGAGATGCTGCCTAACCTGCTGTGCTTTGACCAGCAACACATTTGCAGCTGTGATCTCCAGCATCTGCAGACCTCATTTTTTACTCGAAGATTTTAACCTACTGCGAATCCTCTTACAAGGATGCCTTCCTTGAAGAAGCTCTCTTCCTCCCTCTACAAGGATTTCAGTGAGTCCCTCTCTCACTGCACCCCCCAGGTCATCTCCTCTGCACAGAAGCCGGCCTATCACCCTCACCTTGACCTCCTTCCACCTATCCCACCTCCATCGCCCCTCCCCCTAGTCCCTCCTCCCTACCTTTTATCTCAGCCGGCTTGGCTCTCTCTCTCTTATTCCTGATGAAGGGCTTATGCTCGAAACGTCGAATTCTCTATTCCTGAGATGCTGCCTAACCTGCTGTGCTTTGACCAGCAACACATTTGCAGTTGTATTCTTGGCAGGCAAGGCATCGAGCACTGACACTCTGAGCCATCTGCTGCAGGTGAGGGTGCCACCAGGTGGTCAAGAGGAGATCAGACGTCAAGTGAGCATCACAATGAGTAGCATTATGCAAACAGTCATGAGACAAGAGCATCGGACATACAAATTTGACCAACTGGAGAGGTCCAGAATTTAGTAACAGGATTACAATAACAGCCGGCCTTGGACCACAGCACCTTCTCGGAGTCAGAGGTGTCCCCCTGTAAGATAACAACATCTTTAATGGTTGGTATTAGCTTGTCAGAGGTTGACTCACCCTTGCCAGAGTTTTCAGTCTGGCTCATCATTTTAGGCACAATCATAAGATGGCCATGAGAGGCATCCTTGGTGGCGTCATCAGCAGCACGGTTACCAATGTCACCAGGGGATTGGCCAGTGGTATGGGTAGCATACTTGATAACAGAAACCTGTTTTGGGAGCAGGAATGTGGTCAAAAGGTCCGAAATGAGCTGGCAATGAGAAATGGGAGTATCTGAAGAAGTCAAAAATCCTATATTTTTTCCAGAGCTGACCAAAATCATGGACAACTCTGAAGGCATAGTGGGAATCAGTGTAAATGTTCGCGCGAGAGTCCGTGCCGAGGACACAGGCACAGATCAGGACAAAATGTTGGGCCTGTTGGTCAGAAAAGGGAGTCTCAAAAGAAGCCGATTCTAGGATGGAGTTATGGTCATCAACTATCGCATAACCTAAGAGGCGATTACCTGTATGGTCATTATTGGATCTACCATCAGGGTCTGGGATAGGGGCATCGGAAAGGTCTGGGCAAACTTAGATGGCCTCATTAATGAGGAGGAAATAATCATGATCTGGAGTGGACAAAAGTGATGGAGGACAGACAAGGAAATCGGCAGGATGAACAATGGTACAGTACTTAAAAGATCAGTTGGGGGGGACATGTTGAGGAGGTGAACCTCAACGGTTTTGGCACGCAGCAGTCAAATGGTGATTTTGCAATTTTCCTAACAGGGTGATTGCCGTGTGAGAGCTGTAGACAACAATATCCTGTTGGAGGGTGAAGTTCTGTGTGGACTGTAAGCTGACATTATTTGCAGTAAGGATCTGAGTACAACGGGAGTGTCCCAAGGCAACAGAGTCAGGTTTAGTAGAGAAATAGGCAACCGGACATGTTGATCTCCATGTAGTTGAGTCAGAACTGCCGAAACACAGTCATCCAGAATAGAGCAGTAAAATTGGAAAGATCTGTCATAAAGGGGTCTTCCCAAAGCTAGAGCTTGTGACAAGGCTTGCTTGAGTTAATCAAAGGCCTGTTTTGCCTCTGAGGGGAGTTTGAAGCTCCCTTTGTAGGAAGTGAAAGTGGTCAACATCATGACTAGGAGGGCTGTGTTAGGAATCCATTGTCGGCAGAAGTTGACTATGCCTAGCCATTGGCGAACCTGTTTCATGGTCTTTGGGACTGGGAAGCTAACAATATGAGTAATATGGCTCTGTTTATGAATCAGCCGTTAGGATGAAACCTTGGAACTTTACTTGGCATTGTGCAATTAAGACCTTCTTGGGAGAGACAACATAGTCCAGGCATTTCAGATATTAAGGAGGAGGATGACATCAGAGCGATTAGATTCTTAGTTGATACTGGCAACAAGGAGGTTGTCCACATATTGAATCAATATAGACCCATTTGTGAGGGCGAGGGAACGCAATTGTTTCTGTAAGACCTGAGAGAAGAGGGTCGGAGAATGTACGTAGCCTTGAGGTTGTCAAGTCCACATCAATTGTTGGCCATTAAAAGTAAAGGCAAATAGATACTGACTGCCTTCATGGAGAGGTAGAGAAGAAAAGGCATGTTGCAGGTTGACAACAGCAAAAACTTTAGCTTCTGATGGTACCGAGGCTAGAATATGAGCTAGATTTGGGACTAGGACATGGAGAGGCTGTACAATAGTATTGATAGCTCTCAAGTTTTGAACCAGTCTATACTGGTCTGGCTTGCCAGGTTTTGGGACAGCCATAATTGGAGTGTTACAGGATGACTGGCAAGGAACCAGGATGCCCTGGCGAAGAAAATCATCAGTCAGTGCAGTGAGGCTCAGTATTGCATGTTGTTTCAGCAGATATGGATGGCAGAGTAACATTTTGTTTCAAAAAGATTTGAATGCCCAACATGGAAAGATGTTTCAGCCCATACATCAGGATGGACCAAGTCAAGGACATCCCGACTTTCATGGTGCAGGAGTGTGGACCAATGAGAGGTAGGATTGGGATGATAGAGGACAGTCATCCCTCCTGGGAATATCTGCGGATGATGGCAATGTGGATTAACCTTGGTGATTGCATGGTGGATCAAAGGGCTCAGGTTTTTAGGATGGTAAGGTGGATTGACTTTCCGAATGATGTGAGGTGCCGAGGTACTTGTCTGTTTCCACAGGTGAGCAGGTATCTGAAAGTAGTCTGCTTCACCCTCTGGCCTGGTAACCCGAGCCAGGATCTGTATAGTCCATTCAGTACCAATGAAATCCTTGAAGAAACCTTCAAGGAATTGGTCTTGGCTTGTCCGATCATAAACAATAGTGGCATGACTGTCAGACCTTTGGGGGGCCAAGGTCAAGTGACCAGCATGGACACATACAGTTGGCATTCAGCTGAGTCAGACTCAAGTTAGACATCTTCTAGGAGAAAGTGAGGACTGCAGATGCTGGAGATCAGAGCTGAAAATGTGTTGCTGGAAAAGCGCAGTAAGTCAGGCAGCATCCAAGGAGCAGAAGAATCGACGTTTCGGGCATGAGCCCTTCTTCAGGAAATCAGGCCTTCCTGAAGAAGGGCTCATGCCCGAAATGTCGATTCTCCTGCTTCTTGGATGCTGCCTGACCTGCTGTGCTTTTCCAGCAACACATTTTCAGCTCAAGTTAGACATCATCAGGGGAACAAGCAAGTTTGACTTGAAATGCACACAGCAGATCTCGTCCCATTAGGTTGCAGGCTAATGTGGTGGTAATTGTAAAGCGGTGGTCCAGGGAATAGCCTTGGAAAAAGACAGAAACTGGATCAGCAACAGATAATGGTGGGTCTCACCTTGAAAGCCAGATAACCTTTGGGTTATCTTAGAGATTGGAAGGTTCATGTCACCGAGGACATTGAGTCTCCCGTGTCAATCAAAATGGGATACCATCTGTTTTCGACTTTGAGTAAGACTGTAGATTCCTGCTTGTGAGATACAGACTTCAAAGGAAAGTTACTTAATCATTGGGAAAAGGGATGTTTTTGCGCAAAATTAGGGTATTGTCCTCTGCCTCTTGCTTGCATTGGAGGTGATTATTAGCCTTCCCCCAGTTGTCTTGAGGGTAATTTCCTATCCGCCGCCTCGGCTCCCCCCAGTTTTCCCTTGGGGACAATTAGAAGCCCACTGGAAAAGGTGGCCACAAGTGAAGCAGCCTCCGGTAGGGCAATCACGAGCCCAGTGGTATGGATTGCCACAATTGAAATAGCTCTGAGGGGGTTGTCTGGGAGGGACCCCTCGGCCATGTCCATGACTGCAGCCTCAAAAGGGTGGAGGACCAATACTGTGACGCATAGGTCGTTATTGAGGAGTCCCTTCCTGGATGACAAATTCCGACTTCACGCAGGTCTGCGCCTTGTCCTCGCCCAGATGCTTCCAGAAAGTCTGAACAGAATGATGGAGTTGATTGGGATTAGCATCGACCTAAGTTGTTGGGTTTAACTGCAGAGGCGACAGAGGGCATCAGACAATTCAGTAACATAGTGTTATAATTAGCATTGGCAACACAGAAATTCGAAGCCCGGTCACCAGAATAGGATTCATAACATTCTCGAAACGTTCAAGGAAGTCCTCAGCAGATTCCTTACTTCTAGGGCGAAGTTCTAGGATATGAGTAAGATCAATAGGCTTTGTCAGTATGGCAGATGCAACAGCCAGGATATCATCCTATCGCTGCTGTTCCTGAGCCACAGCATTGTGAGGGCAGCAAAATTATTATAACATGATCGGTAAAACAGGAACATTCAGTCCGGGTAAAGATCTGTTGGAGAAGGGCCCGAAGGTCTTGAGCAATCTCATCATAAACTTTGATCGTGGTGTTTAGGAAATCAACAAACTGTTGAGGAGCTTTGTGGCGATCCGGAGCAGTACTGAGAATGGAAATAATTTCATGCTGCTTCCAGGGCTAGTAAACATGGATATTGGTGTTTTGACCGGCAGCACCAGCCTGTAGATTCGGCATTTCGCTCATGGGGAACAAACTTGGATTATTGCATTGCCTGAGTCTCAGAAGAGGAACTCGGCGGAGTCTTGCATTGTTGGACAAGTTGTGGCAAGGCATGGTGGGTCTTAGAAGAATGGAAAATTTCGCCTTCAGTTGACTGAGTATTCCAGGCAACAGGGTCAGTAAACTGAGAGGGAGGCGGAGGAAGCGGTGTAGCCGCGACATCGGCATATGTCTTGAGGGCAACCTGCAGCTGTCGAACTAACAGGAGTCTGAGGAGTATGAGGAGAAATGGTGATGGCAGGGACGAATCCAGATGGAAGAACGACAGGGGCTGGCTACACGGGAACAATGGGGATTTGAAGATTGGATGCAACAACAATTTGATAAGCAGGAGGTTGAACAACTGGTAGAAGAGGAGTTAGAGCGGGAGGCATTTGGTGTGTCAATCCGGTGGGGAATGTAATCACTGGGGAGCGCATTTAGTTTTGCTTGCAGGTTGGGTGGGGGTGGGGAAGGTGGTGGTGATGTGTAGCGCAGATACGAACACCAATCGTCCAAATCCAAATTTTTGTTGTCTCCCGCACCCAAAGGCGAACCATCGAACTGCACAGTTCTTTTTGTTGCTCAGTCACTGGTGATTTTTCTTTTTGTTTCTGTTGACGTTTGACTCAAGCACATTAATTTTTGAGGACCTCAATTAGTTTCATGGTACCATTATCAGTCAATTCCATTCCCAGTTTGATGGCAATATCCTGCCATGAATTCAAGACCAATTCTTTGTGACTTTCATAATAAAACTATCATCACAGTCCAATCAGTTCTTTCGCTTTGAGCCCATGTTTCATCACCAAATCATTTGCTGGGCTGATTTAACCAATTGATTATTTTTGAGGCTGCCAAATGGCCACTGTTCATCACCTAATTTCTTATTTAAGGTGCCAGAAAGTTTGCACAGGCCTCCAGACTTTTCAGGCTGCTTTTCACATAGTTTCACCAACGAAGAAGACAAATCTTGCATTTTATCCATATTATTACCCATCTTAAAAAAAAACAACCTTTTATAATTTCGACCTGAAACTTTCACTAAACAACAACCCGACAATGAACAACAAAACTAATGACTTCTGCAAAACTTTCTCAACATTCTAAAACCCTGACAGTCTTGTTGTATCGCGATATTTCCTTGTTTAGTCTTGAACAGAATAATTTGGAAATCAATTTTGACAACACCTATTTGACTGAATTTGAGTCCCCGACTCATTTGAAGTCTTCAATACTCAGGTCCCTGACCTGTCTATTTCCTCTCTCAATTCAAAGCGTTAGAGTCCCCATCTCTATTCCGGATTTCCAATCCGTAGTCCCCGACTCTCTTCCAATTGTTTCACAATGAATCCCTGCCAAGACTGATCCTTTTTGGGCTGTACTTAGCTGATAGACAGCGAGGGGTCGAGCCAACTGCGACTTGAATGAGAGGAAAACCAAATGGAGAAAATACTCACATCTGGCCAGCCGATTCCTCTACGCTCAATAGCAGAGGACTCAAGGCTCTTATTGCTGTCCAAAATCCGTCCATACTGAATCCGAGTCATGGCACCAGATGAAGATCTTGACCCCCCCTTGGGGTCTCTCGATTCCGCAATCAGTCAATGAGCACTCAAAATCGATTTGGCTGTTTAAGTCTTCACTCTTTATTTCTTCATACGGCCGGGAGAAGAGCGTACAGAAACCCAAAAGTTGAGTACTTCAGTATTCCTCGGACGAGCTGCACACAACAGCTTAATACAAAGACATTTTTATACTTTTCTTAAAGCAGGGTATAGGGCGTGTTGGAAAATACATTCAAACAATTATCAATCAATACTTGATCTTGCTTCATTGGCAGTTACTTGGTCCATTGATACTAACTAGGAAACAACTTATGTCCCAATGTTTAGGTCACTTTTATCGCGCGATACAGAACCGTTACATCTGCACCTGAAGGTCAGTCAGAATGGTTATTACTCCCTTATCTTGTCGAATTACTTCTGTATTCTAAAGGGCGCATTGTCTGCTAATCTCTTTTTGCAACAGTGTGTGGTTAGTTATTTATAGCTATCTAGCAGAATTAGCATTTAGCAGCCTAGAAGCCATTATACAGCTCTAGCAGAATTATCAGTTAGCAGCCTAGAAGTCATTTTGTCTTGGTAACTTGCGTTGAGAAGCCATCTTGTTGCTGTCTAAGTTACCAAGAGCATCCGTCAGGCAGTTGCTCCTAGCTACAACTATTCATGTAGGCACAGGTCATGAGCCTCCATGTCCTAGCTCAGCCTGTATTCAGGTTTCAGACTCTCAGTTGAAGAGGTCAGGGCTGCTGATCTCCCACAGCTGCTGCCAAGAAGATGTTCTCCATAACTGTATCCTCCTGAGATTCAAGCTGGTGATATAGTCCCATCAAGGCACTGGAAGGTGCCTCCTTCTGTGCACCAGCATCTTTGTTAGGTACAGATTTGGTAGGTTGATGTCGCTTAGCAATCTCTAACCGTTTAACGAAACAATACATCATAACATTTGTCCCAAGTGAGATTGCCAGCTCCTTCCTGAGTAATTTCTTGCCATTCCTTAATTTTACTCAAGTCAAAGGAGCCTCCGCAAGACCAACAACCCTGTGGCCATCCATAAAGATCACTATAAAAAGGAGTGACATATCTCATGTTTCATGGTGAATCATTCTGCTAGTGATTCCATCAGAACAATGAGGTCTGCTATCTGTTGCCATGATCTTATCATTTTGCAACATCTTTGTTTTGTTCACTTTTTCATCTTTGGGCTGTATTCTGGGTGCCTCACATCCTCATTCGTGGAGAGGTACTGACCAATGGCTCGATTTTCCATTTCTGTAATCTACAAAGAGACATGAATGACCAAGAATGGAAAAGGAGAGGAAAAAAAACCTGTTGCAAATACCCACATGCACTAATCTACTATAAGCGCTCACTGGTGTTTCTCTTCCATCCAAAAGGTCACAAAGTCTTGAGCCTATTTTAAATGGTTAACTACCACTTTGTCTCTCTCACAGCCCTGGTAAATGTAGATTTCTCCGCAATCTTGCCTCAACCTTTTGGTAGTCTTGGCTCAGTTGTAGTCACTGGCTGGACACCAGACAGTCTCTACATGTCCCCACCGTGAGGGGAGCATAGGCCCAGTCCTCCTTTCAGCCAGAACTGTCACACGCACAATTTCTACTATTTTCTCCTTTACTTTTTTTTGGATGGTGTATTAATTGGAATTCTGCCTGACTCTGATTCTCTGACCCCAGATTCTGTCAAGGAAATTGCTTAAACTGATACTTTGAGTCTTGTTTTAAGAAACTTTATTTTTCGTGAATTCACGGAAAGGCTGCTACAGTCGTCATTGTTCAGCTTGAGAGTGCTGTGAGACAGTCAGTCTATTACTTAGACAATGATACAAACAACTTTGCTTACATTCTGCACTTTACAATAATTCAAGATAAAGATAAGGACAGTGCACCTGTCACCTTTGTTTCTTCAATGTTGCTCAAGGACAGAGAAACTAACGAGCTTAAGATACATTCCCTTTATTTTGTCAAACTATAATTACACAATCTCAGTCTTTATCTCTGCAAGTATATTTCATCTAAAGCTGTGAGCCTGGGAGCCAAGGTACCTTTTACCTTGGTCAAGTATCCTATCATACAGCAGTATGCTAAGTTTTTACTATTTGCACAAAATGTATTGCTGGATTTAGTGAGGAGTGTTGGTGCATGCTCTGCAGGAAGGGCCAAAGATTTGGTGGTTCTTTCCAAACAAAGTCTGCAATAGTCATGGGTTTCTGTCTCTGGGCTAGCAGAGCCAAGAACTTCTGCCTGATGTGTTCAGCTAACTCAGAACCTGACTCCCTCATGCATTTTGGTAATGACAGGAGGCTGTTTGGCACTTGATGAGTCAGTCAGAACACTCAGTATTTTACTATGAATGTCTCCTGACAGCTGCCTTCTTATTAAGATTTTGCAGGGTTTGGCCCTTTGAGCTTGCAGTACCAATCATGGCTGATTGATTTGTGGCCTTAATTCTCCTTTTCTGTCCTCAAAAATCTTGACTCCTACTTAATCCCCTTGTAGTAGTATACATTTGCAATCTTGCCTTCTGGTTAACTGACAAATAAAGCAACCTTACACCTAACCTGGCTTCATCCCACTCATAAAACAGTGACTAATCGCATACAAATCTCAATTCGATGTGACCCTTGAGTGTGTTTGCCATTCCAGTGTTTGAGAAAACAGCTGAAAATGATGTACCACTCCATTGGTATAAGCACAAAATACTGTGGATGCTGGAAGTCTGAAATAAAAACAGAAGGTGCTGGATAATCTCAGCAAGCTTGAAAGCATTTGGAGAGAGAAACAGAGTTACAATTTCAAGTCATTATGAATCTTTTTCAGATGTATTTACAATTGAATAGTATTGAAAAGTCTCCTGTATTTCTGTCCAGATTCCTTTTGACAATGACAAGCCATTTTTGAGAACCGCTTGCATTATTACCCCACACTGCTTAGCTCTGTGTTGAACATACAGATAGCCAGCATGTGAAACATACATTTTTTTGCTGCAATCATGTAAAGGAGATGACAACATAAAATTTGTGTTACCTAGCTCTACCTGGAGGAGCATGGAACATCACAATCAGCTAGAGATGCATGCTTTTACCTTCTGCAGCTTTATTTTAGAAGAGGTTGTGACAGGAGAGGATTGCAAAATGTGAGAAGCTAATTAGGTAAAACAAGCCATTACCTTCAATGGTTTGGGCTCTGGTATTGGCTATAACATCAGTTGCAACTGTCCTCATGATGGTGAGCTACATTCTGCATTAAAGGAGGGCATATATGTCTGATTAATCGCTTCCATTTGGAGCTATGTGAATGTGGTGGAAAAAACTTGGGTGATTTCGCCAGTTACAACCAAACAGTTGGAAACAGCTTGAGGCTTTCTGCAGTGTCATATATGAGGTTTGAAGTGTGGCTATGAACATGAAGTACAAGTTATCCTCAGTACAAGTTGTTTCTGCTTCTAAGTGACATACTGATGGTGAATGGGCAGCTCAATGGTTAGCACTGTTGCCCCACAGTGCCAGGGACCCGGGTTCGACCCCAGTCTCGAGCAACTGTCTTTATGGAGTTTGCACATTCTCACCATGTCTGCGTCAGTTTCCTCTGGATGGTCCAGTTTCCTCTCACAATCCAAAGATGTGCACATTAGGTGAACTGGCCATGCTAAATTACCTATAACATTCAGGGATGAGTAGGTTAGATGCATTAGTCAGGGGTAAGTTTAGAGTAATAGGGTATTGGAATGGGTCTTCAAAGGACTTGTTGGGCTGAAGGGCCTGTTTCCACACTGTATGGATTCCATAAATGGAGCAGTGTATTACAGACAAAATGTGTTACTTTCAAATCTGTAATTAGGATTTGTACATGAAAATTGTTGTTAATTTCTCATCCCTCTGTAGAGCTCATTCCAGGATTCATGAATAAAAATAAAGATTTATTCCCACACACTTAACCTATGAATCAGTGCAATGTTGCACATATACAGTCTTACATCCACCTGCATGCACAAATATTGGTTACAACTGGACATAAAAGAATAATTATAAAAATCAAATTTAACTTCTTTTTCAGTGCAAGCCTAAAGTTTCTTTAGTTTTGACAGAACGAAAGTGTTAGAAATATAGAGATTTTTCAGTGGTTGCAATGATTATTGTAGTTGATCTGCCCCAAAGTGTTTTTTTTAAGCAGAACTTAAAAGTTGATCAATTATAATTTGGTTCCTGATGACTTACAGTCGATTTCTAGTTGATGACTGAAGTCTGTGATCATTTTTGATAATCCTGTCATGTCTGGTATAGATGACTTGTAATTCGTAACGAGGTTAACATGTTACAGGCCTCACTCTGGTTGGAAGGGAGGAACAGTCATGGTGCAACAATAAGCTAATGGAGGTTATTCAATTTGACTTGCCAAAAGTTAAAAGTTGACTTTCCCTTTTGTACTTTATGAAGCATGAAAATGATTTGTCTGCAGATGCTTCCACCTGTAGCTTTTAGTTTATCTTTAAATAATGAGATGTGTGAAATTCACATGTGGCTATAAATGTCCAAAATTACTGACCTATTTGCTTGAGTTTCGGGTGTTGTCTGGAGTTGATGGTTCCAAACTCACAATGTGAGCCACCTTAAAAACTGTGAAGAGAAATCTTTGTTAATGTTTCAGGTCTACTGACTCTTCCTGTGAACTGATGGAACCTAGGAGAATGTTAGATATTTTGCAAAAGATGGGAGGGAGGGAAAGGGGTAAGGAGTAGATGATAGGTGGGGATAGAGCCCAAAGAGAGAGAGAAGATCAATTGGACAGACAAAGGAGTGGATAGCAATCTGGCTAGGGAGAATGAATAGCTATTAATGGAGACTGTAGCTAACAATAGGTAGTGTGTAATGGTAGACTGTGTGTGGGGTTTGGGGCGAGGACATGGGAGAGTTCAGGCCCTCAAATTATTGAACTTGATATTGAGCCTGGAGGGCTGCTCAGCAATCAAACAGAAAATGAGGTGATGTTCTTCCAGCTTGCACTAAGTTTCGCTGGAACACTGCAGTAGACAGCGATGTTGGCCAGGGAACAGGGTGGTGTGTTAAAGTGGCAGGCAACTTGGAGCATAAGTTCTTTCTTGTGGGCAAAATGTATATGTTCTGTGAAGCAGTCACCCAGTCCATGCTTCAGTTTTCCAATGTAGAGGAGACCACATTGTGAGCAGGGAATGCAGTAGACCAGATATAGTGTGAAGTCCAGGTAAAGTGCTGCTTTACCTGGAAGGCTTATTTGGGCCCTTGAATACTGAGGAGGGTGGAGGTAAATGGGCAGGTGTCAGACCTCATTGCTTGCAGAGGAAGGGGCCATGGGGATGTGGGGAGGTGTTGGCATTGAGGGAAGAGTGACCCAGGGTGTTCCAGAGGGAACAGTCCCTGCAGAAGGTGAGCAAGGGAAGGGAAGGAAAGGGGTTATGTATACGGTGGTGGTATTTCACTGGATGTGGCAGAAATGGCAGCTGATGATCTTCTGGGTGTGGATGTTATTGGGATGTTTGGTAAAGACAAGGGGAGCCCTATTGCTGTTGCAGGAGGGAAGGGGCTGGTGTGAGGGTGGACGTGCAGGAGATGAGTCAGACCCAGTTGAGAGCCCTGTCAACAACAATGCTGGGAAATCCTTGGTTGAAGGAGAAGGCAGACATTTCAGAGGCTCCTTTTTTGAAGTTGGCCTCTTAGAACACATACAACAGAAATGAAGGAACTGGGAGAATGGAAAGGAGTCTTTATAAGAATCAGTGTGCAAGGATGTATAGTCCAGGTAAATGTGGGAGTCAGTAGGTTCAAAGTGGATATTAGCAGCTAGTTTCTCTACAGAAGTGGAAACTGATGTCGAGGTAGATCAAGTGAATCCTTAGAAGAATATAAAGGCAGAAGAGGAAATCAGGAGGGCAAAAAGGGGATATGAGATAGCTTTGGCAAATAGAACTAAGGAGAATCCAAAGGGTTTTACAAATACATTAAGGACAAAAGGGTAACTAGGGAGAGAACAGGGCCCCTCAAAGATCAGCAAGGCAGCCTTTTTGTGGAGCCACAGAAAATGGGAGAGATACTAAACGAGTAATTTGCATCAGTATTTACTGTGGAAAAGGGTATGGGAGATATAGAATGTCGGGAAATAGATGTTGACAACTTGAAATATGTCCATATTATAGAGGAACAGGTGCTTGATCTCTTGAAGCGGATAAAAGTGGATAAATCCCCAGGAACCAATCAGATGTACCCTAGAACTCTGGTAACCGAGGGAAGTGATTGCTGGGCCCCTTGCTGAGATATTTGTATCATTGATAATTACTGGTGAGGTGTTAGAAGACTGGAGGTTGACTAACGTGGTGCCACTATTTAAGAAAGGAAAAGCCAGGGAACTATAGACCAGTGAGCCTGACATTGGTGGTGGACAAGTTGTTGGAGGGAATCCTGAGGGACAGGATTTACGTGTTATTTGGAAAGGCAAGGACTTTAACGATAGTTAACGTGGCTTTGTGTGTGGGAAATCATGTCTCACAAACTTGATTCAGTTTTTTGAAGTAGTAACAAAGAGGAATGATGAGGGCAAAGCAATAGATATGATCTATATGAACTTTAGTAAGGTTTTCGACTGGTTAGCAAGGTTAGATCTGATGGAATTCAGGGAGAACTACCCATTTGAATACAGAACTGGCTGAAAGGTAGAAGACAGAGGGTGGTAGTAGAGGATTGTTTCTCACATTGGAGGCCTGTGACCAGTGGAGTGCCACAAGGATCGGTGCTGGGTCCACTATTTTTCATTTATGTAAATGATTTCGATGTGAGCATAAGTGGTATAGTTATTAAGTTTACAGATGAAACCAAAATTGGAGGTGTAGTGGACAGTGAAGAAGGCTTCCTCAGATTACAACAGGATTTTGATCAGATGGGCCAATGGGCTGAGAAGTGGCAGATGGAGTTTAATTTAGATGCATGTAAGGTGCTGCATTTTGGAAAAGCAAATCTTAGCAGGACTTATACACTTAATGATAAGATCCTAGGGAGTGTTGCTGAACAAAGAGACCTTGGAGGGCAAGTTCATAGTTCCTTGAAAGTAGAGTCGCAGGTAAATAGGATAGTGAAGAAGGGATTTGGTATGCTTTCTTTTATTGTTCAGAGTTGTGAAAACATGTTGCGGCTGTAGGTCACGTTTGGAATATTGCATGTAGTTCTGGTCTCATTCCTATCAAAAGGATGTTGTGAAACCTGGAAGGGTTCAGAAAAAAGTTTTACAAGGATGTTGCCAGGGTTGGAGGATTTGAGCTATAGGGAGAGGTGAATAGACTGGGGCTGTTTTCCATGGAGCGTTGGAAGCTGAGGGGTAACCTTACAGAGATTTATAAAATCTGAGGGGCATGGATAGGATAAATAGAGAAAGAGTCTATTCCCTGTGGAGTGGGAGTCTAGAACTAGAGGACATAGATTTAGGGTGAGAGGGGAAAGATATAAAAGGGACCTAAGGGGCAACGTTTTCACATAGTGGGTGGTGTGTGTATGAGCTACCAGAGGAAATGGTAGAGGCTGGTACAATTACAGCATTTAATTAAAAGGCATTTGAATGGGTATATGAATAGGAAGGGTTTAGAGGCATATGGGCCAAGTGCTGGCAAATGGGACTAGATTAGGTTAGGACATCTGGTCAGCATGAATGAGTTGGACTGAATGATCTTTTTCTATGCTGCATGTCTCTATGACTCTATAAATGGGCACGGAGGTGAAAATGAGTTTGACCTGATGTCATACCTGAGATTCATTAAGGTGGAGATGCAGAGGGATAACAAGCTGAGACCTTTGCTGAGTACAGAAAAGTTCAGCATTGGAGAGTGAAAGGTTAGGAGGGATGGTGAATACCCAATTGGAGTGGGGTCAGGGGAGGGGATGGAGTAAAAGGGAAGAGAAGGGGAGGAAGGTTCTAGAGGGCGATGGGTACCTCTGAGTTGTTGCATCTTGTGTGCCTTGATGCCTGAAAGGAAAAGAAAAAAATTCTTGTTAGTGAGTCAGCCAGCAGATGAAGTGGAACTGCGGAGAGGCACAACCCAGAACCAGCATGATGCGATGCTGTTGGAGAGAGAGGTCAAGAGTGTGCATATAACACCATTTGGCACTGACTGTGTGGGTCTTAGGTTGTGGCGAGAGCAGCTGTCTGAGAAATGAACAGAGAAACCTGTGATTCTGGCTTCATTCAAAGCAAGAGGCATGAAACTCTCTCTCTGTGAGATAAATAGAGGGAGGGGCAGAGGGGCTGGGGAAAGATAGGTGGTATGACGTTGGGTGGATGCAAGTAGGAGCTGATTGTGATTGGTCAGTGGGAAGGGTGGAGATGATAGGCAGGAAGGAAGATGGACAGGTTAGGTCAGGTCAAGGGGGTGGGGCAGAGAGGGAGCGCTTGACCTGGGAAGAAGTTGGGCAGATTTGAAAGCTGGTAAATTCTATGTCAAGGCCATATCATTGTAAGCTCCTGAGGTGGAAGATGATGTATTCTTCCCCCAGTTTCCGTGTGGCCTTTTTTGACAGTGGAGGAGGTCCAGAATGGACATATTATTGGGTGTGTGTGAGGGAGTGTTGAAATATCTGGCAACTGGAAGTTGGGATTGTTTTGAGCATCTGGGCCATAGATGTTCCCTGAACTGGTCCCCAAGTTTGTGCTCAGTCTCTCTGACGTAAAGGAGATCACCTCAGGAACAACGTATGCAATAAATCAGTTTAGAGGAATACAGGTTCATCTCTGCAATGATTCTTTGGGGCCTTGGACGGAGGTGAGAAGGGAACTGTGGGCGCAGGTGTTACACCCCCAGTGGCCGCAGGGAAACGTGCCAGGTGTGGGGGAGAGGTTGGTGGGGAATGTGGACAAAACGAGGAAGTTGTACAGAGAACTGTCCCTGAGGAAAGCGGATACGGGTGGGGAGGGAAATATCATTTTAGTGGTGGGGTCGAACTGCAGGTGGGGGGGGCGGGATGTTTGAGGGCAGAGGTTCGGAAATGGAGGAGATGTGGTTGAGGGCATTGTTGATCATGGGGGAGGAGAAATTGTGTTCCTTTAAGTATGAGGACATCTGAGATGTCCTGGAGTGGAATTGCTCATCCTGGGAGCAGATATGGCGGAGGCAGAGCAACTGGGAGTATGGGATCGCAGGGAGGAGGGTGGAAAAGCAGGTGTAGCTGATGTAGCTATGGGAGTCGGGTTTGAAATAGATGTTGGTGCCAAATTAGTAGCTGGAGATGGAGACGGAGACAGAGAGGTCCTGGAAGGGAGGGAGGTGTCAGAGATGGTCCAGGTAAATTTGAGGTCAGGGCAGAAGGTGGTAGTGAAGTAGGTAAACTGCTCAAGCTTCTCATGGGAGCACGAGGCAGTGCTGATACTATTATCAGTGGAGCAGTGGAAAAAGTGGGGGATGGTGCCAGTGTAGCTGCAGAAGAGGGACTGTTACATTGATCCTACAAAGAAGGAAGCATAGCTCAGGGCCATGTGGGTTTATAGGAAATGGGAGGATGGAAAAAATTAAGAGTGAAGACCAGTTTTGCCAAGTGGATGAGTGTGTCGATGAAGGGGGACCTGTCGTGTATGCAGGAGAGGAAGAAACAGAGGGCTTTAACTCCCTCTTCGTGGGGGATACCGGTGTAGAGAGATTGGATGACCATGGTGAAGATGAGGTGTTGGGGGCCGGGCATTTGAAAGTCATGAGAAGATGAAGATCGTGATAGTGTCCTGAATGAAGGTGGGGAGTTCCTGGGCCAAAGGGGACAGGACAGAGTCGAGATAAGAGGAGATTAGTTCAATGGGGCAGGAGTAGGCAAAGACAATCGGTCGACGGGGGTAGTCAGGTTAATGAATTTTGGGTCGGAGACAGAAACAGGCAGTGAAAGGTTGTGGAACGATAAGGTTGGAGGTTCTGGATGGGAAATCTCCCAAGGCGATGAGGTTGTCAATGGTCTTAGAAGTGATGGTTTGGTGATGAGAGGTCGGATCATGATTGAGGGGATTGGGAGGAGGAGGTGCCAACAAGTTGGCAAGATAGGGATTTGTGCGCCAAACTACCATTGTGCCTCCCTTTCAGCTGGCTTGATGATGAGGTTGAGGTTGGAGTGGAGGTCAGCACGTTGCGAGGGAGAGAGGTTGGAGTGGGTGAGAGGGGTGGAGAGGTTGAGGTGGGTAATGTCATGATGGCAGTTGGAGATGAAGAGATCGTGGGAGGGTACATAGAACATAGAGCATTACAGCGCAGTACAGGCCATTTGGCTCTCAGTGTTCCGCCGACCTGTCATACCAATCTGAAGCCCATCTAACCTGCACTATTCCATGTACGTCCATATGCTTGTCCAATGACGAATTAAATGTACTTAAAGTTGGCGAATCTATTACCGTTGCAGGCAAAGCATTCCATATCCTTACTACTGTCTGAGTAAAGAAACTACTTCTGACATTTGTCCTATATCTATCACCCCTCAGTTTAAAGCTACACCCCCTCGTGCTCACCGTCACCATACTTGGAAAAAGGCTCTCCCTATCCACCCTATCTAACCCTCTGATTATATGTCTGTATTAAGTCACCTCTCAACTTCCTCTCTTTAGAAAACAGCTTCAAATTCCTCAGCCTTTCCTCGTATGACCTTCCCTCCATAGAAGGCAACATCCTAGTAAATCTCCACTGCACCCTTTCCAAAGCTTCCACATCCTTCTTATAATGTGGTGATCAGAACTGTACACAATACTCCCAAGTGCGGCCGTGGGTCGTGGTCGGTGATGTCCGCAGGAGCGGTGTAGTCGGCAGTGTTCACGGAAGTGACATCAGCAACCTCCACAGAAATGACGTATCATCTTCAGCAATGGAGATGGCTGTAGCGACTGCGTGGTTAATGGGCGTCAGATGCATTCAGGAGGAGGTGGGGGATAGAGTCTGGATTGGACAAGGAGGTCTGTGTCTGGAAACAAGTGTGAGAGAGTTTGGCATACATGCGCTCTTTGATGTCCAGCTGGGTGGAGAAAAAGCGTTGGTTGAAGGTGTGGATCCTCCTGAGGATGAAGAACAGATGATGTCCTTTACAAGTCTGAGAAAGAGTGGTCCTGAGCTGGGGCAGGGTTGACTACAGTGAGAGAATTTGGCAGTTTATGGTTGTGAGTGTGGAGCTGAGGATCCATATGGAAAACCGTTTCTGGACGCTTTGGACATGCAATTAGTAGTCGAAAAGTGTGGCGTGAGAAAAGCACAGCAAGTCAAGCAGCATCCAAGAAGCAGGAGAGACAACATTTCAGGCACAAGCCCTTCATCAGGAAAGTTGGGGATGAGGTGGGAGAAGGGTGCTGAGAGATAAGCAGGAGGGTGCGGGTGAGGATGGGGGGAAGCTAGCTGGAAAGGTGATAGATAGATGCAGGTGATAGTGTTTGGCCGGAGGGGAGGGTGGAGCGGATAGGTGGAAAGGAAGATGGACAGGTAGGACAGGTCAAGAGGGCGGTGCCGAGTTTTAGGGTTGGATCTGGGATGAGGTGGGGGTGGAGAGATAAAGAAACTGGTGAAGTTGACATTGAGACATTCTTCCTCCAGTCATCGGGTGGCTTGGATTTGGCAGTGGAGGAGGCCCAGGATTTGCATATCCTTGGCAGAGCAGGAGGGGGACTTGAACTGGTCAGCTACGGGACGGTGGGGTTGTTTGGTGTGTGTGTCACAGAGATGTTCCCTGAAATGTTCTGCAAGTTGGTGTCCTATCTCCCCAATATAGAGGGGACCACATAGAGAGCAACAGACACAGCAGATGAGGTGTTTGGATGTGCAAGAAAATTTCTGCTGGATATGCAAAGAGCTTTTGCGGCCATGGATGGACCTGAGGTCTCCTGCTCCTTGGATGCTGTCGTGCTGTAACCCTACATATAATAGGTAGCAGTTGTCACAGATTCAGATTCAGATTAGACTTACAGTGTGGAAACAGGCCCTTCGGCCCAACAAGTCCACACCGACCCGCCGAAGCGCCGAAGCGAAACCCACCCATACCCCTACATTTACCCCTTACCTAACACTATGGGCAATTTAGCATGGCCAATTCACCTGACCCGCACATCTTTGTGACTGTGGGAGGAAACCGGAGCACCCGGAGGAAACCCACGCAGACACGGGGAGAATGTGCAAACTCCACACAGTCAGTCGCCTGAGTCGGGAATTGAACCCGGGTCTACAGGCGCTGTGAGGCAGCAGTGCTAACCACTGTGCTACCGTGCCGCCCACTGTGCTACCGTGCCGCCCACTGTGCTACCGTGCCGCCCACTGTGCTACCGTGCCGCCGTCACAGTTTGCTTTAAATTGAGATGGTCTGAATGTTGTCTGGAATCCATGGGGGATAAGCCAGCCGTCATTAAGCAGGTGTGAAGAAAGGAGAGGTGGCTGTAGTACATTGTAGAGGCTGAGCGCCAGCTCTCTGATACCTCCTCCTATCACCTCCGGATTGTGACCCCACCATACAACATCAAGCCAAAGTATCAGCTATGGTCTCTGACCTCATTTCATCTAGGTATCTCCCCACCTATTGCCTCCAAGCTTATAGTCCCCTAGTCCTGTGCAGCTCGCTTCTACCTCCTTCTAAATATCCATAAACAGGACTTCCCAGGCAAACCTTTCATTTCATGTTGTTCTTGCCCCACAGAAATCATCTATTCCTTCCTTGATTTGATCTTTGCTCTCCGGTCCAGTCCCTACCCACTTCCACAATTTCTCTGACACTTCATGCCAGTTTCAGAATTTCCAGTTTACAGGCTACAGTCGCCTCCTCTTCACTATGGATGTCTGATCCCTCTACATATCTGTCTCCCACCAAGATAGTCTCAGGGCTTTCTGCCTCTTCCTGGAGCAAAGGCCTAAACATTCCCCACCCACCGCCAACCTCCTCTGCTTGGTCAAGTAGGTCTTCACACAAACAACTTCTCTTTTACCTCGTTTCATTGTCTTTAGGTTAGAGGAGTAGCCATGGGTACTTGCATGAGCCCCAATTATGCCTATCTCCTTATGAGGTACTTGGAACATTCCCTGTTCCAGTCTATTCCTGGCCCCGCTCACAACTTCTGCGATTTATTGATGATATCATCAGTACTGCTTTCCTCTCTCATTTGGAATTGGAACAGTTCATTGATTTCGCTTCTAATTTCCACCCTGCCCACACTTTCACCTGGTCTATCTCTGACTCCTCCCTTCCTCAACATCTCCGCTTCCTTATCTGTGAATTAACTCACCACTAATATTCACTATAAACCCACCAACTCCCACAGCTACTTAGACCATACATTCTTGCATCCTGCTTCCTTTAAAGACTCCATTCCATTTTCCCAGTTCCTCTGACTCCATCACATATGTTCCAATGACGTCAACATCAACAAGGGAGTCTCCGAAATGTCCACTGTCTTCCTCAGCTGAGGATTCCCAGCACCATTGTTGACAGGCCTCTCAACCAGATCTGGCCCATCTCCCACACTTCCATCCTCACCCCCTTTCTTCCCTTCTGCAACAGTAATAGGATTCCTATTGTCTTTATCTACCATCCCATCAGCATCTACATCCAGAAGATCATCAGACACCATTACCTCCAGTGAGATGCCACCACCAAACACATATTCCCCTCTCTTGTCCACCTTCCACAGGGACGGTTCACTCTGTGACACCCTGGTCGACTCTTTCTTTCTCCAAACACTTCCCCACAGCCCCATGGTACCTTTCCCTGCAACCACCAAAATTGTAACATCTGCCCATTTACCTGCTCACTCCTCCATATCCAAAGGCCCAACATACCTTCCAGGTAAAGCAACACTTTACCTGGACTTCACACAATCTAGCCTGCATTCGCTGCTCACAATGTGGTCTCCTCTACGTTGGGGAAATGAAGCAAAGACTGGGTGACAGCTTCACAGATCATCTGCGTTCTGACTGCAAGAAGACCCTGAGCTTCCAGTTACCTGCCTCTTTAACACGGTACCCTGTTCCCTGGCCAACATCGCTGTCCCAAGCCTGCTGCAGTGCTCTCGCGAAGTTCAGTGCAAGCTAGAAGAACACCTAATTTTCCACTAGGAGACTCTGCAGCCCTCCAGACTCAATTTCAAGTTCAATATTTTAGGGTTTAAACTCTCTGGTGTCCTCACCCCCAACCCCACCCCATTGTTATCCCACAGTTTGCCATGACACACTGTTAGCCACAAATAGTCTCCATTAACAGCTATTCATTCTCCAAGGCAGATCATTATCCACTTTTGTCTGTTCAACTGTTCTCCTCTCTCTTTGGCCTCCATCCCCACCTATTGTTTACTCCTTACTCCTCCCCCACCATACCTTCTGCACATAAATCGACATTTTCCTAGCTACCATCAGTTTTGAGGAAGGGCCACCAGAACCAAAACGTTAACTCTGATTTCTCTTAATAGATGCTGCAAATGTGTTGCTGGTCAAAGCACAGCAGGCCAGGCAGCATCTCAGGAATAGAGAATTCGACGTTTCGAGCATAAGCCCTTCATCAGGAATAAGCAGGGGCTTATGCTCGAAACGTCGAATTCTCTATTCCTGAGATGCTGCCTGGCCTGCTGTGCTTTGACCAGCAACACATTTGCAGCTGTGATCTCCAGCATCTGCAGACCTCATTTTTTACTCTTAATAGATGCTGCCAGACTTGCTGAGCCATTCTAGCAACTTCTGTTTTTGTTTCTGATTTACAGTATCTGCAGTTCTTTTGGTTTTCATCTTAAAACCTGTTGTGTGAAATCTTACATGGGTATGAGCAACATGGGCAATGAGAAAATTTGTGGCAGAATTGGACTAGAAATCCGGCAAGGCCTGTCACAACTTCAGGATCAACCCGGTGCAACTTCTAAGTTTTTGCGGTATAGCAAAGCAAGTATCTTGTTAGGCAATGGTGAGTTTTCAATAGGCAGGATTAAAGCTTGTAACAATGCTTGTTAATGGTCCAACTCACCTAATTAATATTAAGCTTTCTATCATCGTTAGCCACAGGTAAGGTCCCGCAAGACTGGAATGTTGTGAATGTAGTGAATGTTGTACCCTTATTCAAGAAGGACTGCAAAGAAAAACCTAGAATCTTGTTATGGACCAGGCTGAACCTCCTCATAACATTTCAAGAGAGTAGCCCGGACCCTAACTTTGCTAGTTGTTTTAAGCAGGTTTAAAGTGGATATTCCAGGAGGGAATCAGCTATTTTAAACAAAACAAGATTATTAAATGAAACACAAACAAAAGAAAACAGAGTACCGAATAACTTAACCTCTTCAAAAACCCAACAGATCATCCCAACTTAATGATGCTGTTCCAAATACTTGTAACAACCCCAATAAGCACCCTTTGGCGCAAAAGGTAAAATCGAACAGGTTCTTACAGGATAAAGGGCAGAGAGAGAATACTAGCCTGGGCCTGCTTCTTTGGGTCCAGCAGCTTTTTCCACACAACTAGAAAAGGTGAGCTGGGAGAACTGTATAGTCCCCATTCATTGTACAAGTTTTTTTGAAACTTGAAAGCCCTCTGCCTACCTGTTATCAAATTGGCCCTAAAACTCTTCTCCTCCAGACTTTTATGGCCTCTCTGAGATAAAAGCCAAGGACAGCATAACCTTGTTAAAGGAGCAGCTTTGTCACATTTGCCTCCTTAAAAAAAATGAATCATCAATATCCAAAGATGGCTTCATTTTAAAACCCCCTTAAATCTAAATTGTTAATACTCTAAAACACACATATATATTACATTGACTACAAACGTGCAAACATGCACAACTATATTCCATTTCACTCTGTTGTACTCTTGCCACTGAATGCCTCCATTTCTCATTCAAGTCTCAACAATGCATCAGCAATCACATTTTCATGTCCTGCCACACGCACAGTTTTCAAATTTAATGGCTGCAACAACAAACTCCATCTGAACAGTCTGGCATTTTTGTCCTTAAATTTCTCTACAAACTTCAATTGGTTATGATCAATGTATATGATTCATAGAATCCTTCCAATGTGGAAACAGGCCGTTTGGCCCAACAAGTCCACACCAATCCTCCGTAGAGTAACCCATCCACACCCATCTCCTACTCTATTACTCTTCATTTCCCCTAATGTATCTAATCTACATATCATTGAACACTTACGGGCAATTTAGAATGGCCAATTCACCTAACCCGCACATCTTTGGACTGTGGAGGAAACTGGAGCACCCAGAGGAAACCCATGCAGACATGGGGAGAATGTGCAAACTCCATACAGACAGTTACCCGAGGCTGGAATTGAACCTGGGTCCCTGGTGCTTTGAGGCAGCAGTACTAACCACTGAATCACATGTCACCCTGAGCCAATGTGCCACCTCTCCCATGTTTCTGCACAAATGCCTCTTAACCTTTGCTATTGTGTTTGTTTCTACCACCTCCTCTAGCAATGCATTTCTGGAGATTGTCTCAGATATGTTACTGGTAACATAAATACTGAAATGTTATAATGCCAACACCAAGTCCAAATTTTCCTTCTGAACCGTTGAATATTTCTGCTGATGAACGTTCAACTTCTTGGAGAACATCCAAAAGGTCTTCCTATCTTCTCGTCGTCTTGCAAGAGCAAAGCACCAATACCTACATCGCTTGCATCAAGAGCCGCCTTGAATGGCTTTCTGTAATTAGGTGTGGCTAATACTGGAGCAGTGGTTAACACAGCTTTCAGGCTGTCAAATGCCTTCTGACAGTCCACTGTCCACTGAAACTTCTTGCCTTTCTTTAGCAATTCCACGAGTGGAGCAGCCACACTGAAAAATTGGTACGAATTTTTGATAAATCCACTCAATCCCAGGAACCGTAGTACTCCGCTTTTTGTTCATGGTATGGGAAACTCCCCAATTACCTTTGTTTTTATATCTCGTGGAGCCATTTGTCCGTGTCGAATAACATGGCCCAGGAAGTTGACTTGGGCTTGACAAATTCACTTTTCGTCCGGTTTATCACCAAACCTGCCTTCCAAAGTTGATCAAACAATTCTGACAAATGTTCCTTCCATATGTGACTAAAAATCACAGGATCATCAATATATATGACATAGTTGGGTAGTCCGCCAATGAACTTATTGGATGGTATCTGAAATGTGGCTGGAGCATTTTTCATGCCAAATGGCAAGATTTTAAACTAATACAGTCCATTCAGTGTTATGAAAGCCACAATTGCCTTTGCCCTTTCTGACAAAGGTACCTGCCAGTATCCTCTGAGCAAGTCCAACTTAGAAACATAAGTTGCTTGTCCCACTTTCTCAACACAGTCTTCCAAATCAGATATGCATCAGTCTTTGTAACTACATTGACTTTGTGATAGTCCACACATAATCACTGGGCACCATTACTATGGGTGAGCTCCAGTCACTGTAACTCACTTTGATTGTGTCGTCTTGGAGCATGCATTCAATCTCCTTTTGTACTTGTGCCAACTTTAGAGGGTTCTATATCTACATCATGCATAATTAGGTTCGTACTTCCCAGCTTATTTCCAGTTATCTCCCCATGTGATGTCAGGACATTTCAATTTTTCTCTGGAAGGTAACTCAATAACTTATCACAATTTTTGACAACTTCTGCATTGCCCAATTTGATTTGAGGCATGTCCAATTCAGAATCTTCTGAATTTAGTCCCTCTGTGTTGTAATCAATAACACATTCTCCTCTTGCTTTCCTTCCCTGTCCCTATACCTTTTGAGCAGATTAACATGACACACTGAGATTTATTTCAGTCTGGAGTCCCTATGAAGTAGTTCACCTCAGTAAATTTCCTTTCAACTTGATAAAGTCCACTAAAATTTGCTTTTAAAAAGTTCACCCACCACTGGAAGTAACACTAATACCTCATCTCCTATAAGAAAATTGTGAATTTTTGATTTCTTGTCTGCTTCCTGTTCCATTGTATGCTGTGACACTTTTACATGCTGTTTGCCAACACCCCAGCTCTATTTAATCATTCCCAGTATTTGACATGTAGTCCAAATACGTGGTCTCTGAAGTCTGACTTAACAATTTCTCCCTAATCAATTTTAATGGTCCTCTCACTTCATGCCCAAAAACTAATTCAAATGGACGGAACTTGGTCGATTCATTTGGTCCATTTCTGATCACAGAAAGCACAAATGAAATTCCCTTATCCCAATCATTTGGATAGTCTTGACTATAAGCCCTCAAAATGGTCTTTAATGTCTGATGCCACCTTTCTCGCTCCCTGTAATTCTGGATGGTACACAGTAGATTTGAATTATTTTATTCCTAGCTATCCATAACCTCTTCGAATAATTTTGATGTAAAATTTGACCCTTGATCTGATTGGTTCTCTGTGGATAGTCCATATCTATTAAAAATTTGAGTAATTCCTCAACAATCCTTTTAGCTGTTTACAAATACTGATTCCCACTTTTTGTTTGGGGTAGGGGACCTGCACAAACAATTAAGACTCTTGTAAAAGGTTCCTCAAATGCAGGAGTACGTATTAAAGTTGAGGGTTTTATTACTGCCAGTGGGGTTTTCCAATTACCTGACATGTATGACATGTCTGGCAAAATTCTAGACTGGCTAAATTTACTGGCCACATCCTTGTGCCAGTAAAAATGTTTTTGTATTTTAGTGTGTTTTCCTCACTCCTAAATGTGCCACACACCACTCGCAACACCTCCTTTCTATAACCTACTGGCAATATGATTTGGTGAACCTCTCCCATTTCTCATCTGCCTGAATATGTGATGGTCTTCATTTCCTCATTAAGATATCATTTTTCACTGGACATTCCTACCTCATCTTACATAATTGAGCGCTTCTTGTCTCACAGTGCATTCCAGTTACTAGTACCTTTTATGGCAATAGTCCTTTAGAAGTACATATCTCCTCATCTTTCTGCATCACAGATTGAGAGGATCCTGCGTCTCTTAATATTGTAACTGCTTTACCTGCTGCTTCTGGCCTATGCAAATAAACTTTACCTTCGCTAGTATATGGTTTAAGAAGATCTGGCACTTCCTCCTTTACCAATTTCCGACCAACTTGTACATTCTGGTGCAGCTTTCTAGCCTCCAGTGTGCTCTCTGATACCACTCCTACAAAATTCCCTGGCTTATCCTGTTTTCCTACATCTGGCTTCCCAGTGCTTTTCCTAACCCACCAACACTGATTTCATGCAACCTACTTTATTGCAGTGTTTTCCTCAATTTCTATCCCTCATGGATTGAAATTGATTCTGGAAGTCAAACTTTGCTTTATGGACCAATTCATGATCATTAGCTATTTCAGCTGCTAATCTGACAATTTTAACTCTCTGCTCTTCCACATAAGTTCTCATACCTCAGGAAGTCAATTTTTGATCTCCTCCAAAATAATTGTCTCTGTAAGAGTGTCGTAGATTTACTCTATTTTTAATGCCCTAATCCACCAATCGAAATTACTTTGATCCTTTCAACTCAATGTTAGCTTGACCAGGGTCCCTTCTTACATTCCTGGTGCTTCTAGCCCAAACTCATTTGCACTTAAAATGGCTTTTTTTCACAGCTGCATATTCCCCAGATACCTCCTCTGATAGTGATGCGAATATCTCACTCGCTCTACCTACAAGTTTTGTTTGGATCAACAAAACCCACATGGTCACTGGCTACTGCATTTATTTAGCCACTTTTCAAATAAGATGAAAAAGGCTTCCACACCCTTCTCATCACATTTAAGCAACGCGTGAATATATTTAAAAATGTTCTGCCTTTGGCTACCATCGGTTTGCTCATCCTCACTCTCTTCCTCACGAAGCTTACCTTCAGCATTCATCTCCCTCCTTTTAAGCTGACTTTCCTGTCACAGTACCAATTTCTGAAATTCAAATTCCCTCCCTTTCCTCTCTCCTTTTATCTCTCTTTCCTTTTCTCTCTATTCTACTTTTAATCATAATTCAAACTGTTTCATTTCAGTTTCTCTTTCCTTGTCTTTTGCCTCTAACTCAAGCTGCTTCATTCTCAATTGAGTCTCAGGTATCTCTAAAGATTCTGATGGCATTTCCAGCAAATTCAAATGCTAAGCTATTGCTGGAATTTTCGCTGCTTTCCCCATGGAAGGAGGCAACTCCAACCCCAGCTTGTCTTCCAATTTCAGCAGCTTGGCCTTAATCACCTTTTGTAAAACCCCCAAGGTCACTTTTTCCACCCCCCCAGAAATCTCTTGGTGACTTAAAGAGCCATTATTATCCCAAGCACTGCTTAAAACAACCAAATTCAACACCTGGATCAACAGAGGCACTAACACTTATCACGAGCTGCCTTCGAGTCCAACAACTCTAATCCCAAATCGGAACTATAGAACAAATCCCGCAAAGAGCCCCCAATCTGTTATGGACCAGGCCAGACCCTCTCAAAACATTTCAAGAAGTAGCCCGGACACTAACTTTGCTAATTGTTTTAAGCAGGTTTACAGTGGATATTCCAGGAGAGAATCAGCTGGTCAAACTACTTAAGTTTTAAACAAAACAGAACTTATTTGCAAGATTACTGAATGAAATACAAACAAAAGAAAACAGAATACCAAATAACTTAACCTCTCCGAAGACCCAACAGATCATCCCCACTTAGTTATGCTATTCCAAATACTTGCAACACTCCCCATAAACACCCTTTGGCACAAAAGGTAAAATCAAACCCAGGTTGTTACACGTAGAAGTCAGAGAGAGAGAGACTACTAACCTGGATCTGCTTCTTTGCGGCCAGCAGCTTTTTCCACCCTTCTACGAAAAACCAAACCAAACCAGAGACAAGGTGGCCTGGGGGAACTGGTCACACCACGTTAATTGTACAAGTGTTTTTTTTTAAACTTGAAAGCCTTTACCTGAGGCAGCCTCTGTTATCAAATTGATCCTAAATATCTTCACCTCCAGACTTTTCGGAATTTGTGTTGTTTACAACTTCTCTGGGAAAAAAACAGCCAAGGATAGCATAACCTTGTTAAAGGAGCAGCTTCATCACAAACTACAGACCAGTAAGCTTAACATCTGTGGTAGGTCAGATTCTGAGAGATAAGATATATATGTATTTGGAAAGACAGGATTTGATTAGGAATAGTCAGCATGGCTTTGTGAGTGGGAGATCATGCCTCACATATTTGATGAAGTGACAAGGAAAGTTGATAAGGGCAGGGTGGTAAACATATGGATTCCAGTAAGGCCTTTGACAAAGTTCCACATGTTAGGCTGCTCTGGAAGGTTAGGTCACATTGAATCCAGATGGAGCAGGCAAATTGGATACACAATTGGCTTGATGGTAGGAAGCAGAGGGCAATAGTAGAAGGATGGTTATCGGACTGGAGGCCTGTGACTTGTGGAGTGCCTCGGGGGTTGGTGCTGGGCCCATTACTGTTTGTTATCTATATCAATGATTCGGATGAGAATGTACAAGGCATGATTAGTAAGTTTGCAGGTGACACAAATTAGGTCTGATGTGTAGGGGCCGATGTTGGACTTGGGTGGACAAAGTTAAAAATCACACAACACCTGTTGGACTATAACCTAGTGTTGTGTGAGATTTAACTATGGGCGACATGGTGACTCAGTGATAAGCACTGCTGCCTCACAGTGCCAGGGACCCGAGTTTGATTCCAGTCTCGGGTGACTGTCTGTGTGGAGTTTGCACCCATTCTCGCCGTGTCTGCGTGGGTTTCATCCTGGTGCTCTGGTTTCCTCCCACAGCCACAAAGATGTGCAAGTCAGGTGAATTAGCCATGCTAAATAGCCCGTAGTATTAGGTACATTAGTCAGTGGGGAATGGTTCTGGGTGGATTATTCTTTGGAAGATCATTGTGGACTTGTTGGGCCGAAGGGCCTGTTTCCACACTGTAGGGAATCCAATCTAATTGAACTAAAATAGGCAGTATCGTGGACAGTGAGGAAGGTTTGCAGCTGGAGAAGTGGGCTGAGAAGTGGCAAGTGGAGTTTAATACAGATAAGTGTGAGGTCTTGCATTTTGGAAAGTCAATTCAAGGTGGGAGTCTCATGGTGAATGGTAGAGCCTTAAGGAGCATAGTGAAACAGAGGGACCTTGGAGTTCAGGTGCACGGTTCTTTGGAAATGGATTCACTAACTATAGAAGTTGGGAAGTTATGTTGCAGTTGTACAAGAAGTCAGTGAGGCCATACTTAGAGTATTATGTTCAATTTTGGTCACCTTGCTTTAGGAAAGAATTTATGAAACTGGAAGGAGTGCAGAAGAAATTTGCAAGTATGTTGCCAGGACTCAAGGGTTTGAGTTGTATGGAGTGGTTGGACAAATGAGGACCTTTCTCTTTAGCGTGTAGGAGACTGAGGGTGATCTTATACACTTCTATAAGATCATGAGAGGTATGGATAGGATGAATGCTTTCAGGCTTTTTCCCTGGTTGGGGAAATCGAGGACGACAAGGCATCAGGGGAAAAAATAAAAGGGAACTGAGGGACATCGTTTTTACACAGTAGGTGATATGCATATAGACTGAGGTGCCAACAGAAGTGGTTGAGGTGGGTACATTAACAACGTTTTAAAGACATTTGGACAAATAGGTGGTTATGAAAGGTTTAGAAGAATATGGGCCAAGTGCAAGGAAATGCAGTTAGCGTGGATGGACATTTTGGTTGGTACGCTCCAGTTTGAGCCGAGGGCCTGGTTCTGATCTGTAGGATTCTATGATTAAACAACAAAGAACATTTACAACCCAGGAACAGGCCCTTTGGGCCCTCCAAATCCTGAGTCAATCCAAATCCACTGTCTAAACCTATCGCCCAATTTCTAAGAATCTGTATCCCTCTGCTCGCCACCTACTCCTGCATCTGTCCTGATGCACATTAAGTAAATCTACCGTCCCTGCCTCTACTACCTCTGCTGCCAATGCATTCCAGGCACCTACCATCCTCTGTTTAAAGTACCTTCCGTGTGTATCCCCCTTAAACTTTCCACCTCTCACCTTGAATCTTTAAACACCCCATCTATACCCTTGATGATTTTGTAGACCTCAGTCAGGTCCCCCCTCAATCTCTTTTTTTCTAATGAAAACAATGCTAACCTACTCAACGTTTCTTCATAGCTAGCACCTTCCATACCAGACAACATCCTCGTAAACCTTCTCAGCACCAAAGCATCCACATCCTTTTGGTAATGTGGCGACCAGAACTGTACACAGTATTCTAAATGTGGCCAAAAGTCTTGTACAATTTTAACATGACCTGCCAGCTACTATACTCAATAAGATGAAGGCAAGCATACCATATGCCTTTTTGACCACTCTATCCACCTGTGCAGCTACCTTCAGGGTAAAATGGACCTGAACTCCCAGATCTGTCTGCTCATCAACTTTTCCCAAGGCTCTTCCATTTACAGTATAGTTCGCTGTAGAACTAGACTTCCCAAAATGCATCACCTCACATTTGCCTGAACTGAACTCCATCTGCTACTTCTCCACCCAACTGTCCAGTCGATCTATATTCTCCTCTATTCTTTGACAGTCCCCTGTGCTTTCTGCTACTCCACTAATCTTCGTGTCATGTGAAGGGATCTTGCCATTGCATAAGACAGTAAAGGTGTTGAGATATTTCAACATGGAAGTCAAAGCTGATACTTGGTGACTTCATATTGCCGGTAGTTGCAAACAGCCTCCCTGTTGCTCAGCACTAAATAACATCTCAAGGCACAATTCATGGGCACAATTCACACACATCTCTCAACAACTGATATTGAAAGTCAAAATTTGCCAGCCCCTCTCAAACAGCAAGGCACCTATCTGAAACAGTTACAGGATGATCAGGACACACAGACTTGCATTGCAGGAAACATCAACAACTAGCTGGTGCAAGGACACTTTGTGTCAATGACAGAATCCAAGCTTAGAGCTTGGATCAGGTTGCCACTCAGCGCTGCTCAATAGCTGTCATAGTAGAGTCATAGAGATATACAACATGGAAAAGACCCTTCAGTCCAACCCCGATTTCCTGATGAAGGGCTTTTGCCCGAAACGTTGATTTTGCTGTTCCTCGGATGCTGCCTGAACTGCTGTGCTCTTCCAGCACCACTAATCCAAAATCTGGTTTCCAGCATCGGCAGTCATTGTTTTTACCTTCAGTCCAACCTGTCCGTGCCGACCAGATATCCCAACCCAATCTAGTCCCACCCGGCCCATATCTCTCCAAACCCTTCCTATTCATATACCCATCTAAATGCCTCTGAAATGTTGCAATTGTACCAATCTCCACCACATCCTCTGGCAGTTCATTCCATACACATACCACCCTCTGCGTGAAAAAGTTGCCCCATAGGTCTCTTTTATATCTTTCCCCTCTCACCCTAAAACTATGCCCTCTCGTTCTGGACTCCCCGAACCCAGGGAAAAGACTTTGCCTATTTATCCTATCCATGCCCCTCATAATTTTGTAAACCTCTATAAGGTCATCCCGCAACCTCTGACGCTCCAAGGAAAACAGCCCCAGCCTGTTCAGCCTCTCCCTATAGCTCAAATCCTCCAACCCTGGCACATCCTTGTAAATCTTTTCTGAACCCTTTCAAGTTTCACAACATCTTTCCAATAGGAAGGAGACCAGAATTGCACGCAATATTCCAACAGTGGCCTAACCAATGTCCTGTACAGCCACAACATGACCTCCCAACTCCTGTACTTAATACTCTGACCAATAAAGGAAAGCACACCAAACGCCTTCTTCACTATCCTATCTACCTGCGACTCTACTTTCAAGGAGCTATGAACCTGCACTCCAAGGTCTCTTTGTTCAGCAAAACGCCCTAGGACCTTACCATTAAGTGTATAAGTCCTGCTAAGATTTGCTTTCCCAAAATGCAGCACCTCGCATTTATCTGAATTAAACTCCATCTGCCACTACTCAGCTCATTGGCCCATCTGGTCCAGATCCTGTTGTAATCTGGACACTACACCTCCAATTTTGGTGTCATCTGCAAACTTACTAACTGTACCTCTTATGCTCGCAACCAAATCATTTTTGTAAATGACAAAAAGTAAAGGGCCCAGCACCAATCTTTGTGGCACTCCACTGGTCACAGGCCTCCAGTCTGAAAACAACCCTCCACCACCCTCTGTCTTCTACCTTTGATCCAGTTCTATATCCAAATGGCTAGTTCTCCCTGTATTTCATGAGACCTAACCTTGCTAATCAATCAGTCTCCCATGGGGAACCTTGTCGTAAGCCTCGCTGAAGTCCATATAGATCACATCTACTGCTCTGCCCTCAATCTTCTTTATTACTTCTTCAAAAAAACTCAATCAAGTTTGTGAGACATGATTTTCCACAAACAAAGCCATGTTGACTATCCCTAGTCAGTCCTTGCCTTTCCAAATACATGTACATCCTGTTCCTCAGGATTCCCTCTGACAACTTGCCCACCACTGAGGTCAGGCTCACCGGTCTATAGTTCCCTGGCTTGTCTTTACTGCTCTTCTTAAACAGTGGCACACGTTAGCCAACCTCCAGTCTTCCGGCACCTCACCTGTGACTATCGATGATACAAATATCTCAGCATGAGACCCAGCAATCACTTCTTTAGCTTCCCACAGAGTTCTCAGGTACAGCTGATCAGGCCCTAGGGATTTATCCACCTTTAACCATTTCAAGACATCCAGCACTTCCTCCTCTGTAATCTGGACATTTTGCAAGATGTCACCATCTATTTCTTTATCCTTTCCCTATCTTCCATATCCTTTTCTACAGTAAATACTGATGCAAAATATTCATTTAGTATCTCCCCCATTTAGTGTTCCCTCACTATATGCTGGTGCCATCTTGCTTTGCCTTGATAATTTGCTTGCTGTGCTAGTCAACAGTGCTCAATCAAGTGAGTCAACATCTTACTGCATGACGGTGTGTTACATTAATATTGCACCTACACCATCTTGGGTGGCAAACATAGTTGCTTGTTTGCTGCAGATGCTGTATGTTTTAAAGTCTTAGGGGAATTGTCCTCACTGAAGTATATGGAAACAACCATCAGTCAAACTGTCCCAGTATAGTACATCAAGGTCAGCCTTCAATTCTAATCTCGAAGATTGACCATGGTCAGGCATCTAGTTGGGGTGTTCTCAGTCAGGAATCATGCTTTAGTCCAGGGATTATATCACAGTCATTTCTGTGACTCCAGTGTTGCTAATTCAGTGGGTAGGATGATGCAGTCAGGGAGATGTACAGCCAACCATTGGTGATCTGAGCTTTTTGTCTGGGGCTGTCCGTTAGGTCCATCCACAGAATCAAGATAAAAAGGGGAATGGGGGAATCAAGGGGTTCAGTGCTGCTGGAGAAAGACTTGGCAACCTATTCTTCAGGACTGGGATGTGCAGATTAGAGGGAACGGGAATGACAATTGGGAAAGGGCAATGGTATCTGCAAGAAAAGATGTGTTAAAGCATGGGAGGGAATTATTCAGGAGGGGGATTCATCCACATTCTGGAGTACCTTGGCTTCAAGGGGGGAGCACAGTATATGACCACACTTTTGCACAGTAACCTCAAATACCAATGATTTGGGGAGAGAGGGTGCAGTGGGGGAGGAGAGAGAAGTATGGTAGATGAAGACTTATATAAATACTTGTAGATGTATTGCATGGAGACCTAGAGGAATTCATGGGAAGGGCAGCCTAGAAGGGGATCCGATTGTTTAGGGCCTCATGGAAATGTAGAGGGAGATGCTGGAAGTCCTTGGCCAAAGAGCACTCACTGTTGTCTTCCAGCATGCTCGAAATCAAAATGTGCAATTAAAATGAAAATGGCTGTGACCACATTCAAAGTGGATGCGGTAAGTAACTTGACCTGTGAGAAAGGGGGTCTTCAGAACTCACCAATGTTAGGACCTTTAAGGGTAAACAACATTTCACACAGACCCATGCACAGGACAGTACAAAGCTCTATTCAATTCTTGATCCTTAGCCATTCTAATGCATTGGCTACCTGTATACTATGCATCTTCCTGCCCCAGACACCACTGTAGCCTCATTCACACTAACACTTTTCATACAGAGGCCAGGGAAGGAATAGGCTGACGGAAAATGGTGTCAGCAAGACCAGTGCCCACTACACATTGTTCATCTTGCTTCCACGGGCTGCGGCAGGCTATCACAGACATTGATACAGACATTGCCTCTTGTGTAACCATGAAGTTAGGTATCATGCAGGCATATTTGAGTTCAGGGTCACAGAAAGACTCAGACATAAGATCAAAAAGTGAAATTTGTAGAAATGACAACCAATGTACAGTGCATTATTCCTTGTACTACCAAACTGCCCTCTATAAGTTTTCTTTTTCTCTCTCACAAAATCTGTCTTGGTGTATTCCTGGTTCTGAAGATCGGATGAAAGGAGCCTGCTTGGCATTGGAGCCTGTTGACCTTGAAGGTTTGTTCAGGTGACTCAAGAGACATTTGCTTCTGGAATGCTTGGACATATCATGTCTTTTTAGCAAAGGCTACAACTTCTAAGGCTCAGAGAGTGGCAAGTGGTGGCAGCTGGATAGATGGGAGGGCAGCTTGTCCACGTCTCTGCATTAATGATGGCATTTGGTTCAGGATTTTCCTGTTCTCATTCTGCTTGAGTAAGACTTTCACTGTGTTAGAGTCATAGAAGACTAAAACACAGAAAAGTGCTGTTAGAGCCAAAGAGTCTGTGTCAGTTAAAAACTACCACCTATTCTAATTCCATTTTCCAGCACTTTGCCCATAGCTTTGTATGTCTTGGCATCATAGTTTTTTTTAATGTACTTTTTCAGTGTTGAAAGTTTCTGCTTCAACAACCCTGCAGGCAGTGAGTTCCAGATTCCCACCACCCTCTAAGACTTGCCTCACATCCCCGTTAATCCTCCTGCCTTTTACCTTAATTCTGTAGGGAAAACAACCATCTATCTAATCTCTCTTCATTACTAAAAATCTAGCTCAAGCAAGATCCTGGCAAAACAAAATCAGAAATTGCTCTAGAAACTGAACTGCAGAAGCTGGAAAATTGTAAGAAAAGCAGAAATTTCTCAAGAAACTCAGGGTCTAGCAGCATCACTTGGAGAAGGATCACTGGACCGAAACATTGATTGCACTTTCTCTCTACAAGTGCTGCCAGCCCTGCTGATTTTATTCAGCAATTTCTGTGTTTTCAGTTTTCCAGCTTCTGCAGTTCTTTGATTTAACATTCTGGTAAATCTCCTCTGCACCCTTTCCAATGCTATCATGCCCCTCATATAATTCTGGATTGCAGATCTGCACACAATACTCCAGTATAAAACCAACTTTTTATGCATTCCAGCATAAGCTCCCTGCTCTTACACTCTTTGACTCAGCTAATAAAGGCAAGTATCCCACATGCCTTTTTAAATACTTTATCTACTCATCCTGCTACCTTAAGGGACCAATGGACATGCACACACTGTAGTCCTCGGTGTTTCCCAGGGTCCTACCAGGTATTTTTGGAACTTCTTTAAAAACACATAAACAAAATCTGCTTTGGCTGCAAAAGTCGTCCAATGGGTTAATAATAATGTCCAAAAGTATCTGTTAAAAAGTAGAAATTCAAAATTTTGTTCTGTGCAAAATCACATATCTGGCATCACAGAAGGTGAGACAAGTTTTCAAATCTTAATTTTCCACTGTTCTGAGAAGGGGCAGCACTCAAGTCACCAGGGAGTGTCATGTCAAACTTCCATATTTTATGCTTATTTTGTATTTTTAAAAACCTGTAGGAATCTGATCATTTCAAATTGGCTTTTTAAATTTTTATTGCCATAAAGAAAACTTTTCATTTTTCAAAGATTGCCTTCAATAAACAATACAAGTGTATGCACAAAATATTTCTCATTTGACATTCTGAATTCAAATTGGATGAATTCTAAAACACAGCTTCACTATATTTTGAGAACAAGCCAAATCTTTTTCCACAACATGATTTTTTTTCACAGCGCTTAAAAAAAAATTTTTGAATGTATATACATCCCATTCACAAGGAAATTCACTTTTTAAACTCTTGATCAAATAAGATTGAATTGGTGATGCTTTTGGATTGGCCTTTACAAATTTCAATAAAATGAAAGGAATGCTGTCATTGTAACTCATGGGAATTTTCTGCCAATACAATCCAATTTTCACAGGCAGAGCACTTAACCTTCACTGGAGGATGGGACTTGTGCAAGGTATTGATCTCTTCCTTAACTGACACTAAAAGTTCTAATCCTTTGCCAGTTCCTTCGAGCTCTTGGATGACATTACAATTGAGCTATGTCTTACTACGTAGAGCTGCAATAGTAGGTGAACTGCTCTCAACTATGTTCACAAGGTTACCTACTTTGTCTTATGAGAAAGTAATCAAAGTTCCTGTTGGGGTTTAGTTAAATTAGGGTAGAAGTCCAGTTCATGACCCATTTCAAAATTAATGTCCGGTTTGTCTGTTTCAGCCTTTTCAAGTAATGGGACATTGCATTCCTCTTGCCATTCATTTCTACAGCTCTTTTAGCAATTCTCCCAATTCTTATTTTCATTATCCAACCATAAAGCAGACAAATGGACAACATAAGCTAAATTATTCTAGACTGTTTCTAACTTAATTGTTTCTTTCATAAATACTTTCAATAGTCTGTCATAGAATCCCTACAGTATGGAACCAGGCTATTCAGCCATTACCAACCTTCGAAGAGCATCCTACCCAGACAAACCCCCACCATACCTTATTCACCTAGCTTGCACACCCCTGAACACCATGGGCAACTTAGCATGGCCAATCCACTAACCTGGATATCTTATAATACTTGGGAAAAACCGGAGCATCCAGATGAAACCCACCGGGACAATGTGCAAATTCCACACAGACTATACCAGCAACCATCCCAACACACACAAACGAGGCTGTATCAGAACACTATTCCAACGAGCCACCACATACTGCAGCACAGGCGAACTTCGGAAAACAGAGGAGAACCACCTATACAACATATTCAAGAAGAACGGATACTCAAAAAATACAGTGTGCAGATTCCTCAAGAACAAACCACGACGAGCAAACCAAATACAGCCAGAAACCCTAACCACCTTACCATACATCAAAGAAGTTTCAGAAATGATAGTCAGACTACTAAGACCCCTTGGAATCCTAGTAGCACACAAACCCACCAACACGCAAACAAAAACTAACAAACTTAAAAGACCCATTACAACCCATGAACAAAACCAACATCATCTACAAAATTCCATGCAAGGACTGCCACAAACACTACGTAGGACAAACAGGAAGAAAGTTAGCCACCAGGATACACGAACACTAGCTAGCCACAAAAAGACACGACCCTGTCTCCCTCGTAGCCCTACACACGGATGAAAAAAAAATCACCATTTCAACTGGAACAACACATCTATTCTGGGACAGGCTAAACACAGACATGCCAGAGAATTCCTAGAGGCCTGTAACTCCAACCACAACGCCATAAACAAAACACATAGATCTATATGCCATCTATCAATCCCTCAGAAAACGAACAGGAAATGATATCACCACAAACCCCAGGAACCCCATCCAGGAGAAAGATATAAATAGAAAGGAGGAGACAACAGCTTCGCTTCACTTGGAGGTCGCCACTGATGTTACCTAGCCAGGATATCAAACCCACAGCTCAGTGAGCAAACCTACACTCTAAACATTCATCTGAAGGTTGAATCAAATCTGGTACCTGCCACTGTGAGGCAGCAATGTTAACCACTGTGCCACCCCAGTCAAAGTGAATGTATCAAGGACACACTCGTAATAACCATCACATATTTCTACAATAAAACATGACAGGACCTGCTACTGACAGTTCGATGGAAAAGTTAGGACTATCAGTCACATTTTAAAACACTCCATGGTGACTTCCTGTTTTACTTTAAGAATTATACAACATGCGTTTAAGTAAATCTAAGACTGCTGCTCAAACTTAAAGCCAACTAAACCTCAACTTTGTACTAGTCCACTCCTGACAACACAGCAGATTTTATTTTGGGAGTGGGGTTCTTGATCACAGTTACCTGATATAGGCTGTTGACAATTTTCAAGCAATTTTCTGATAGTGTATTGAGTTTCTTAAGATGCAAAAGTTTAGATATAATATATTAATTGATTAGACAAAATAAAACAGGACTGTTGGGAAGTTCACTAATACCAAGGGTCAACTTGGCTGTTTGCTATGGAATGTATTGGACTCATTAAAGTTATGAAAGCACATGCTGCTCTTTCACCAGAGGTGTTGGAAACTATTCCCTTGGTTTGCCTCCTCTTTTTCTGGTCCATCTTCTATCTGGAATAACACAATTCTGTGAAGATTACCAGTTCAGAAAGAAATAAGCATCCTCAGACCATTTATTGTTATATCATATTTGTAGGGGAAAGGGGCTTATGCTATGGAAATCAATTGGCTAATGGTCATGAGATAACTACTCATGATGTCAGATGACCATTGATTGTCCCTGAAATAACTCCACAGAGACTGATATTCCGTCATCAAGTCACTCTTTATTTACACGTACATAATACATGACACTGGTCCAGCTTCCTCAGAGCCAGCTGTCATCAGCCTAGGCTTCCTGATGGGACCAGATTAATAGTCCCAATCAGGCAACTCATTTTCTATGAGGTCAACCTAGCTGACTTCATTACAATCACTACATCCCTCAGTTCCAAGTCTGGGAACGTAGGTCTGTTCCTTTTACTGTAGCTTCTGGTTCCTCCACTTCTGCTTTGGATGCGGGTGGCTTGCATCGGACCATAGCCTGCCTCTTGCTCCTGGAGATTCTCAGAAGAAATTCATCATCTTCAAGCGCTGAAGGCATCGAGGCTCTAACATCCGCCATGTCAATCTCAGACTCCATGACTTCTTCAATGTTAGATGGAAGGGGAGAACCAAGGGTTCTCATAGCCTTTCCAGTGTTCTTAGAGGCCAGGTATGTTTTCATCCATTTGTGAGGTTGCAGCTTTTATGTGTTCCGTATGCTTGTTCAGGACTGCCTTACCTACCCAAACATTGGCGCTCCTGAAGCTGTTTCACGTCTTCTTCCCTCGCCCCAGGTCTGGGAAGATCAGATTTAAGCTGTTGTGGAGTCTTCTCCCCATTAATAAGTCTGCTAAAGCTATCCCTGTAGTTGCACGAGGGGTGGTTTGATAATCAAAAAGGAACTGGGATGGTTTTGTATCAAATAAAGCTGTTGGCTGTTTCTTTGAGCCTGCCTTCAAAGTTTGGACTATTTTTTACATCAGACCATTAGACGATGAATGGTATGGAGCTGTATTTCTATGCCCATAACCATTCGACTTTTGAATTTCCTTTTGAATGATGACCTGTTAACAGTTCTGGGAGTTCATGTATTGCAAAAGATACTCGCAGCTTTTCTATCATCCTCCCAGTGTTTGACAAATGAATTCTGTGCATGCTCAACCATTTTGAGTGGGTGTGCACAATGTAGAAGACCATTGAGCCCAAAGTTGTCATGTAACTGAGTCCAGGGTTTACCTGGCCATTCCCACAAATGTGGGGGAGCTGAAGGTGCTAAGTTTTGTCTTTGTGACCACTGTGGTCACTGCCCAACCAACTCAGTTATGTCTTCATCTAGTCCTGGTCACCAAACATAACTTCTCACCAACATCTTCATTTTGGACACCCTGAATGACCCTGATGGAGTTCAGCCACTATCTGGCAGTGACCTTTGCTTGGGACAATCACTCTTGCTTCCTATATTAAAATGTCATCCTCTTTGGTGATCTGGTCTCACCAGATCAAAAAGGTTTCAATTCTGATTGTGATGGCTCATCACCACAATTGTTTTAGTTTTGCCAGGATTGATCTTTTTGTGTTCACACTGATATTGTCAGCGGTGACTGAAAGTGTGTCCAGAAAGTTTAAAACCAGAACAGACTCTTCCAGTGACAGCACCACTGGTGGTAAATCTGCCAGTGGGAGGTGGCTCCAGGCTTTTGCATTTGCTACTTGACATCCTGGACAGTGTTCTAACTTGTAATTGTTTGCACTTAGAATGAGAACCCACTGCTGAATTCATCCTGAAGCTATGAGTGCCACAGACTTGTCCTCTTTAAGTAGCCCTAGCAGTGGTTTGTGGTCTGTTACTATTACAAGTTTACATCCATAAAGATGACCACCATACCTTCCTTCCAGGGCACCCTTGATCACACTCACTTCATCTTCCAGTGGGTGTCACCCAGTCTTCTTGATTCTGTAGCCCAAGTCAGTCACTTTGGATGCCTGGAACACATTTTTTTTTCCCCTTCTGAGGCATAGACCCACCTTGGAGAAACCATATACATTTTCATAGAATCCTTACAGTGTGGAAACAGGCCATTTAGCCAACAAGTCCACACTGACCCTCCAAAGAGTAACCCACCCAGACTCATTCCCCGACCGTATAACTCTACATTCACCCTTGACTAATGCACCTAATCTACACATCCCTGAACTGTATGGTCAATTCACCTCACCTGCACAACTTTGGGTTGTGGGAGGAAACCGGAGCACCCGGAGGAAACCCACACAAACACAGAAAGAATGTGCAAACTCCATATAGACAGCCTGAGTCAAGAGATTATCCACACAGACAGTTACCTGAGACTAGAATCAAACGCAGCTCCCTGGGGGAGATGTGGGGCAACAGTAATAACTACTGAGTCAAATATGTAAGAACTGTTTCTAAGTTCTCTAAGTGCTCTTTATTGGTCTTTCCTGTTATTAACACGTCATCCACATAAATGGCGTACTGAGGTAGACTTTGTAAAAGTGTTCTCCATCATCTACTGAAAAATGGCACAGACTGATGATACCCCAAATTGCAATCTCATATACTGGTGCCATTATGGGTATTAATTATGGCATACTTCTAGAAATCCTCATCTAACCACAATTGCAGTGTTGCAAGGCTCATGTCCAGCTTTATGAAGTACAGCAGCCCCGTCTCCCCCCGCCCCCAGCTTTGCTTACAAGTCCTCTATACAAGGGATTGTGTATTTATCCAGCTATGAGAATTGGTTTACTATTTGCTGAAAATACCCACAAAGGCAAACTGACCTATCAGGCTTTATAAACAGTTCAACAGGTGCTGCCCATTCCAAAAATTGTACTGGTTTGAAGACTCCTTTGCTTTCTAGCTTCCTGATTTCTGCCTCTATTTTGTACACAAGGCAATAGCACTGGGCAGGCCTTGCTGACTTGTGGAATTGCTACCTGATCACCATGCAAGGTGGCCTTTGCTCCTTTGATCATCCCTGGACCATCCTGAAAAATTTCTGGGTATTTAATTAGGACTTCACTCAGGTAGCCATTTTCTAAACAAAAAATGTTGAGGTAGTCAAGATGAATCTTTCTCAATTAATTTCGCTCCTTAGACTTAGGTCCAAGCTTTTTACTACAATCGGTGTAACTGAACCAGCTACTTCTCATTTAAAAAACGGAACTGAAGTTGTACTCTTAATCTGTAAGTGTTCTGCGGTATAGTTTCTCTGTCTGACTGAGTTCTTGCATAAACTTAAGGATTGGAGTCTAGATTGAATTCTGTTAAAGACTGGTTCTGCAATCATCCATTCAGCTGCGCCAGTATCAACTTCCATTAGAACCAGGTGACCATTTAACCAGATGTTTATTTTGATTAGATCTTATTTAACTGTTCAAAGCCAGATGTAGGTGGAGGATGTGCGCTCTCCTGGACATTGGTCTATGAGTTATCTTAGGAGAAAGTGAGGATTGCAGGTGCTGGAGAGTCAGAGTTGAAAAGTGTAGTGCTGGAAAAGCATAGCAGGTCAAGCAGCATCCGAGGAGCAGAAGAGTCAATGTTTTGCATATAAGCCCTTCATCAGGAATGTCAGGTGACTTGGATTTTGTGGTGGAGGCCCAGGACTTTCACTTCTTTGAGGGAGTGGGAGGGGGATTTGAAGTATTTAGCCACATGGCAATGGGGTTTATTGGTGCATGTGTCCCAGAGATGTTCCCTGAAACACTCCATGAGTTGGCATCCTGTCTCCCTGAGGTACAGAACACCACATCAAGAGCAACAGACATAGTGGATGAAGTGGGTGGATGTGCAGGAAAATCTCTGTCGGATGTGAATAGAACCTTTGGGTCCTTGGATGGAGGTGAGGGGGATTCATCCAACAACTGGAGGAAGAACTCCTCATGTTCCACCTTGGGACCCTTCAACCACATGGCATCAACATCAACTTTACTAGTTTCCAAATTTCCCCACTGACCTACCATAAGTGGGTACTTATGGTACCTGCATGATACTTATGGTACCCCCCCCACCACTGCCTGCATCCACCAATTGACTTCCCAGCTACCTTCCCACCTCACCCGCCAACCCAACATTCCTGATAAAGGGCTTATGCCCAAAACATTAACTTTCCTTCTTCTCAGTTGCGACCTGACTTGCTGTGTTTTTCCAACACCACACTTTTCTACTGGTAGCTACTCTAGTGGGGCTTGCCAGCCCACTCTGTGAAGTAAATTTAAACTGTTTGACCAAAACATGGCTTTGTTTTACAGTTTTGCAATGGGCTGACCTAGGGTCCCTCTGTTCAGCATATGTCCTGAGTGAGGCTTTGCAATTGCCTTCATTCAAGTGTCTCCCAAGCTTAGTCAGCCTGGAGAGGGTATCTACTTCCTTCAGCATTAATGTAACCGATATGTTCCATTGCCCCATTTCCTACTCTTCCACATACTTGGGCAAAAAAAGCATGTTTACTTCCTCCAGACAATAGCCATTGCTGCTACTTTATGCTCAGGACCTCAGGTAGCCTAGCTGACTCAATTTGTTCCTTAATTACTGTCCCATACTGTAAATGCCTTCCTCTTGGAGTGATTTACCCCTTCAAATCCATCTTTCATCTTGTCATAAAAAAAATTGCAAACGCTTGTCTACCATCCATACAATGTTAGGCTTTTGTTACATTGTGCCACAATCTCAACTCACTATTTTAATTTGTTTTCAAGATTCTGTTTGTTCTCTCCACCACATCCAAAGATGTGCATGGTCAGTCTTTATCAGTGAACATGCACATCTCACTCTTGAACTCTGATACCTAGTGCTTCCAAACAATCTTGTTGGACTATAACCTGTGTGGTGTGCTTTTTAAATCTTGTACACACCAGTCCAACACCGGCTCCTCCACATGTTTATCAGTGATGGTACAGGTGCACAATCCTTTATCCGAAATGCTTGAGACCAGTTGATTTTCAAAATTCAGAATTTTTCGAATTTCAGAATAAGTGACAGTTTGATGGTGACATTTTTTTTTTAAAAATCTTACCAGAGGAGCAGACTCACTGAGTTAAACAGGCCCTGAAACAAAATTGAGGGTGCCAGTGCTGGGCCACACCCACCCATGTCACATCTGAGTGACACGCATCGAGTGGGTGGCGACTTGGGTTAACTGTTTGCCCGTCAAACCACCTTGTTAATGAGAAAAACACTTCACAAAAAAATCCTTCAGACTTTGGAGCTTTTGGGATTTTGGATAAAGGGTTGTCTACCTATATTGCCATCTTCAATTTGCTTTGCTCAATAATATTTTCAAACAGTAGTTGTTACTATTTCTTAGTTATTGGCATTTAGACAACAAATTCTTTAACTGAGAAATCAAATGAACAGAAAATATCTAACTGTTTTCTTTTTTTAAACTGTATTCAACTTGTAGATATTCCATATTATCCTATTATAGTTACCAAACTTATTGTTCCAATCAAACTTTATCGTGTACATACTTGTCTTACCTTCACCATACCCTGTATTGATATAGTCTATCAAGTTACACTCTCATAGATTGTTTCAAGATCTCAAACAAAACACTTTGAATGGGTAAATATTCGCTTCTAACCCAGACATTTCATTATTACCCTTCAAAATTATTCACCAGTCTCAGGATTTTTACTGTCCAATAAAAGATACTTACAATATTTTTAAAGCAAAATTTGAACAATTCTGTTAGATTCCAAGCACTAACCTCCCTGAACACAGTTAAAAATCACATAACACCAGTTATGGACCAACAAGTTTATTTGGAAGCACTAGCTTTCGGAGCGCAGCTCCTTCATTAGGTGGTATGGAGCAGGGCCATAAGACACAGAATTTATAGCATTGATTCTCTTGTAGATTTACACAGTCTCTGTGAATATGTTTTCTTCCTCGCTCTCGCTGGATGATCAGCTGGCTTCTGCCTCTTTTCATGCTGGTCTTCTCAGAAAGCCTCCAGAAAATTCCAAGAGAGGTTCGAAGACCTCTCTTGTAACATCTCTTGAAATCTTCTAGAGGCTTTCTGAGGAGACCAGCATGACAAGAGGCAGAGACCAGTTTATCATCGAGAGAGAGAGGAAGAAAGCAGCTTCACAGAGACAGAGCAGAGAGAATGTGACTACGTAAATCTAAGAGACTCAATGTTATAAGTTGTGTATCTTATGGTCCTGTTCCACACCTACCTGATGAAGAAGTAGTGCTCCGAAAGTTAATGCTTCCAAATAATAAACCTGTTGGACTATAACCTGATATTGTGTGATTTTTAACTTTGTCCACCCCAGTCCAACACCAGTTCCTCCACATCATCTGAACATGTTCATCCTCTAATTTAGACATTTCATATCTAAGCATTATTCCAAAAAACCCAGAAACTAATGGGTTCTCCTTAATTCTAAATTTTTTTTTGGAAAAAAGTTGCTTTTCCATAGATACTACTTCTGTGGGTGTTTGTTATTTCAATATACCCCTTGTTATTGCTGTCATCTCTCTGGCTGCCTTTAGGGAGTCCTGGCTACCCTCTGGGACTGGATAACAAAGGAAAGTGTCTTGCTTAAAACTTAGCCAACCCATTGCTTCAACTGATCTGTTTTATTTTAAACTTCACCTTCCTCTCTATCCCATTGCCATTATTGTGCCTGCCCGTGAGACTTTAGCTTTCCCACCAACTGGCTTCACCTTACGTGTTCCATTAGTGGCTCCTGAGGGGGTCTAACCTCTGCATAGCTTTTTATCTCTCTTTCTTCCCATTCTCCTACCTGCCAGCATGCTTCATCCTCTTCAACCCATACCCTCTGTCACAGAACCGCTACAGTGTTGAGGCAACCATTTAACCCACCAACTCCACACCGATCTTGCAACAACACTATTGGATAACTCAACACATTGATTAAAGGACTCAAAAAATCAGATTTAGAATCATAGAGTCATATAGCATGGAAACAGACTCATCAGACTAACTCATCCATGCTGACCAAGTATCCCAAACTGAACCCCTGGTCTCATTCAGCTGCATATGGTCCATATTCCTCAACCTTTCCTATTCATGTACCTGGTCCACTTGTCTTTTAGATGTTGTATTTATTTTCACCCGTACCATTTCCTCTGGCAGCACATTCCATATATGCACCATTATCTGTGTGAAAACGTTGCCCCACAGGTCCTTTTAAATATTTTCTGACTCACCTTAAGCCTATGCTCTTTAATTTTGGACTTCTCAACCGTTGGAAAAAGACCTTAGCTATTCATGATTTTATAAGCCTCTATAAGAAACTCCAGGGAAAAGTATCCCAGTCTTTCTCTATAACTCAAACACTCCAGTCCCAGCAATGTCCTTGTAAATTTTTTCTGCTCCCTCTCTAGTTTAACGATATCCTTCCTATGGCATGACTGCCAGAATTGTATGCATTATTCTACAAGTATCTGCACTGTTGTCTTGTACAGCCGCAACATTATGGCCAACATTCAGTGCTTTGACCAATAAAGACTAGTATGCCAAATGCCTTCTTTACTTTTGAGGAACTATGTACCTGCACCCTTTGGTCCTTCTGTTCAACAACATTCTTCAGGACCCTTTCATTAACTATGTCAGTCCTGCCCTGGTTTGCCTTACCAAAATACAACACCTTACATTTACCTAAATTAAACTCTATCTTCCACTTCTCGGCCCATTGGCTCATCTGATCAAAATCTTGTACTCTTACATACCTTTATACCATTATACCACTAATTTGGTCATCACAAACTTACTAACCATACCTCCTGTACGCTCATCCAAATTGTTGATATAAATGACAACAAAAGTGGATCCAGAACTGACTTTTTGGTGCACTGCCAGTTACAGGTCTCCCTCTTCTACCACCAATTTTGTATCCAATTTGTTATCTCTCCCTGGATCCCATATTATCTAATCTTACTAACCAGTCTACCATGGGGGACCTTGTTGAAAAACACCCTTCAGCTATCACCCTCTGCCTCCTGCCATTCAGACAATTTTAGATCTAATGAGTCAAATTTCCTAGGACCCATGGGCTTTTACCTTTGCTATCACTCTTCCACGTAAGTTCTTAATGAAAGCATTTCTGAAGCCAAATAGACTGCATCAAATTCCTTGCCATCATCTACACGGCCGCTTACGTCTTCGAAAAATTCAATGAATTTGGTCTAACATCACTGCTTTATATTCAAACAAGTAGAAATACTATGAGGGAAATACAAGTTAACTGGTGAAACAACTACAGAGTACATCAAATAATATATGAAATCAAGACAGGTCCCATAGATTTCTTATCATCCCACCCAGATGTTAGGACACTGTGGTTCACCAAATCTGATTTAAACTTTGTCTTCTTCTCAAGCGTTTCCAGTTCTTCACTTGTTGAATCATAGAATCCCTACAGTGTGTAAACAGGCCCTTTTACCCAACAAATCCACACCGATCCTTCGAAGAGTAACCCACCCTGGCCCATTCCCATCCCCTATTATCCTATATTTACTGCCTACTCAGGAACCTACACATTCCTGAACACTATGGGCAATTTAGCATTGCAAAGGTCTAATCACAGAATTTCCTCAATAATAAGTTCTACTCACCATAGATGCCGTTCTGCATCTTCTGCGACCTGTATCTAATTAGATCATAGATCATAAGATATTGGAGCAAAATTAGGCCATTCGGCCCACTGAGTCAATTCCATCATTCAATCATGATTAATATGTATCTCAACCCCATTCTCATCCTTTTCTCCCTGGAACCTTTGATCCTCGTACTTATCAAGAACCTGTCCATCTCTGTCTTACATGCATTGCATGACTTGGCCTCCACAGCGTTCTGTGGCAATGTGTTCTACAAATTCAGCAACTGAAGAAATTCCTCCTCATCTCACTTCTAAAAGGTCGTTCCTTCACTTTGAGGCTGTGCTTTCAGGTCCTAGTCTCTCCTACTCGTGGAAACATCTCCATATATATTCTTCACAGGCCATTCTGTAATTGCCCAGAATTAGGTCTCTAACTTAGAATAGTTCAGCAACTATTCACCACACAGCTGCTCAATCTCTGCTGATAAGACTGCCCAATTTGATGCACTCAAGCTCCATAAGATAAATAGTTCAAGTTAGCTAACATTGCTCTGTTTTTTTCAAACCTCAGTTTCCTGAGTTACATGAAGCAAAAGCTTTGCATATGTTTCCCTGAGCCCAGCTCTCAGCTGAACCAACTGGCAACTGGCGTTTCTTTTGAAATTCAACAGTTCAGAACTATAGCAGCTCCTACTCCAATGAGCACCGGTTTATCAGAGTAGACAGCAGCATTTAGCGCTATTGAGTTACCTTCTACGGTTTTCCCTCTTGGACTATCAAGGACTCTTGAAGTGCTATTCAGTGAACAACTGATTGGTGACTTGTGAACTGTTTCGACTGGTTAATGAAATGCGATTATTTATTTCGTGCATATTCAGAGATAACTAGTTTTATGACTGTGAAGTACAAAACTCATTCTGTAGGTTGCAGAAACCACCAGTCCTTTTACAAAATATTACAACACACATGCTAAAATTCCCTCACTTCTCTGTCTAGGTATCTTACATTATCTACTGTTTTCCTGTGTTTCATAGGCATTCTCTGCACATCTGTGGTTCCCACTTGCTTTGGTGGCTTTGCTGTTACTGACAATATGACTGAAACTTTAAATCTTAACTAATTTAGCTCCTTGAATTCAATGACCTTGACCGTATCATTAATTATTTAGCACAGGAACCAAATCCATGGGCTTCATATTGACCTGAAAAAGGCCTGAGGTAGTGAGGGATAGGCAGCCTTGCAGCAGATGCCAGCAATATAGCTTAAAAGACCAGAGCAAGTGATCATTCATTCTCAGAAAGGGTCCTCCAGCCTCAGGAGAGCATGAAAGTGGGGATACAGAAATCAGGTTAACTGCAAGCTCATGAGGGAAAAATGGCATAAGGCTGTGGAGAAGACCAAAAGCAGAGACGTTGGTACTCTGTGACCAGGGTATAAAGATGAAAGATAAAATACCTGCAGATGTTAAAGCAGTAGTGTCACTAAAGACTGGCCTCTTCTGAGGGCCATGACTAATCTATGTGCAATAATGGCAGAGGAGGTGACTTTTCTATGTTGATGGATATCCAGTGCAGGTGCTCATCAAAGTCACAAGATTCCTAATTTTCTGTGCCTCAGATTCATTTCATAGAAGTCCACACATGACATGAATGACTTTTGTCAATCAGATGGACATCACTGCATCAAGCTGGTGACTGATGCTGTCTTCAGAAGAGCCATTATATACAATACCAAACTGATGTAGGCAGTTAGGCTGAAAGATTCAGTAGGATTCAGCACCATCACTGAATTCTCCCATGTGCATGGCCTCCAGCGTGATGCATGTGACATCAAGTCCCTAATAGTTCAATAGTGGCTTTCATTAATCTAAAGGATATCTTTCCTTCAATGTCCTTCTTCTGTGACCACTATCGACATTAACCTGAGAGGAGGTACAGCATTTACATTCTCTGGGACTCTTAGGTCCCACAGATTTTCACCTTCACAGTGGAGACCTAGGAGAGCACAAGATATCCTCTAAGAATAAAGATAAGGAAACTGATGACAAACAGTACTATCCTGAACTGCATCACCATATATGCCATGGTTACATCCTGATAGCCCTTGGGTTGGTGCATGACATTCTTAACATTACCAGATAAACACCAGAAATGGATGAATGATTGCATTATACCTTTATTAGAAACATCATCTGGAGCAAGCAGAAAAACATTAGTTATATGCTTAATTATGTTTTCCTAATTATTTTTCTTAATTATCTGTCTTAGTTTTAATCTTAATTGCCTGAGGTTTATAATTATTTTATAACTGTTCCCACTTGGTGATCTCCTTGATTGTCAGCTGTGATGGAGGTAGACTGATGGTTGCATTGGTTGTCTTCCAGTTTCATTTTCCATCAAAGTCACCATTGCCTTAAATTTCAATGGCATGAACAGAGCTTCCATCTCTGGTTTACTGAGGTTTGGAGGTCTCTGTCATGCTGAGAGTGTTCTTCACCCACGCTGGATCTTGCTCTGTTATTGAGGAGCCACTGTCCACAGTTGAAGCACCCCAGAGGAGCTCCAGAACAGTTGTTCCTCTTTCCTTGTAAAACATGCTTTTATATCCCTATATGAAGACCTGGTGGAAATTCCAGATGGCTCATCTACTCTCTTTTTTTATTTCCACTATTGCCATTAGTGGAATGTCCATTGCCTGTAAGCCTGCATGCATTCCTAGCATCTACTGATTGGTCTGATGGACTTGGCTCTGCAGGAGTCTCTAATCTTATTAATGAGGACAATGAGTATAAAGTAAGGAGGTTACATTAATCCTATATAGAACACCGATTCAGCATCAGCTGAGTATTGTGTTCAATCCAATTTAGGAAAAATCATTCCAGTTACGTGAATAAGATTGGAAAAATTGGGACTGTTTACTTTGGAAAAGATAATATTGAATAGATATTTGATAGATGTGAAAACCATAGACACATCTATGATTTGTTTTCGTAGACAAAATTTTCTCATTGGTGGAAGGACAAGGGCCACAGATTTAAAGTCATTGGCAAAAGAGGCCAATAATCTTCATGCAGCAAGTGGATAGAATCTTGAATGTTCGACCTGACAGTGTGATACAGACAGGTTCAATTAAGCAGTCAAGGGGAATTTGGACTGTTATCTGAAAACAAAGGATGTGAAGGACTGTAGGAGAAGGCAAAGATGTGAATGTAGATAAAGTGATCCAATGAAAAGTTGGTGTGGACATGATGAACCTAATGACCTCCTTGCTGTAACCATTCTGTGATTGCTTGAGTGTAATTGAACTTGTGTTTTTCAGTGGATTTGTTATCACAGAGTGCTGTCAAAATTAGCTACTAAAGGTGTCAATTTTATACTATTTTAATGGAGGAGACTAGGTGCTCTGATAATGGCCTGAATGGACTTCTGGATAGTTGCTGGAAATATTGCTATTGCAAAGGATGCTTAGGGCTTAGAGGTTGATGGGCTTTAAAACATAGCACCAACATTTCCTTCCACATCATGGATGCTGATGTCTCAAAGTCTACCTGCTGGCTGTTATTTAGCCAGCTGGCATGAATTGCTGCATGAACTGGAACGGAAGGATTAGATTAGATTAGATTAGATTAGATTTACAGTGTGGAAACAGGCCCTTCGGCCCAACAAGTCCACACCGACCCGCCGAAGCGCAACCCACCCATACCCCCACACTTACCCCTTACCTAACACTACGGGCAATTTAGCTTGGCCAATTCACCTGACCCGCACATCTTTGGACTGTGGGAGGAAACCGGAGCACCCGGAAAAAACCCACGCAGACACGGGGAGAATGTGCAAACTCCACACAGTCAGTCGCCTGAGTCGGGAATTGAACCCGGGTCTACAGGCGCTGTGAGGCAGCATCTTCTCTTTCTCTCCAGATACCACAAAATACCGACCAATATTCCAGTGAGTTCCTGAGACAATAAATGATTGCTTATCCGTCAAGTGTAGAAATAACAATCAATATATTTAAATTGTTCCTGTTAATTTCTCAATTTCGTTTAATGTCGATGTTCTTCTCTTGTCCATTTCACATCAGATGACCGTCATTCAAGTGTTTAATTTGTTTATCTGCTTAGTTTCTGAAGCAGGAGTTCTTGGCTGACCTTCTCATCGTATTTGGACAATGTCCATCATTGAGCAATCAAGTGTTTGCCAATCTTCTCTCAGGAATTAATCGCTTTGTAGATTACCTCTGGCAGATACGACAGGTACTGAAACTACATTTCTCTGGTAAATGAACTTTATGCAGAGATACCTTGATTATCCGGCATTCGATTATCCGAATTTAAGATTATCCGGCAAGATCACAAGATGCTTGGCTAAACTATGTTATCTAGCATTCAATTATCCGGAATCCGATTAACCGAACGAAATACTCCCTGCCCATATCCTTTGGATAATCAAGGTTCCTCTGTAATACATTGCCATTGTAAGCAATCTGGCACTCAGATCAAAACTATCTACTTGTTTTTGAATTAAGATGCTGTATATATTCAACCATTAAGGTTCCCATGCTTTCAGTAATTTGTCTGAGGGCCAAAAAGTAACGTGTATGCACAATTTTAACCTCAGTACATTTTAGAAAGTTAGGTAGCACATCCCTAGAAAATCGGTCCAGGGTATTTAACTCACATTTTGCATCAAAAGCTCACAGAAAATTTTCAGAGCCAATAAATCGACATACCAGAAAGCCCACTATACTACCTGGCAGACCTGATCTGTTCAGAGCACAAATTTGCCTCTTTCTGTAAGATATTGCATTTTTTTTTAGATTACTTACAGTATGGAAACAGGCCCTTCAGCCCAACAAGTCCACACCGACCCTCCGAACATAACCCACCCAGACCCATTCCCCTACATTTACCCCTTCACCTAACACTACGGGCAATTTAGCATGGCCAATTCACCTAACCTGCACATCTTTGGATTGTGGGATGAAACCGGAGCACCCAGAGAAAACCCCGCAGACACTGCGAGAATGCGCAAGCTCCACACAGACAGTTGCCCGAGGCAGGAAGTGAACCGGGGTCTCTGGCGCTGTGAGGCATCAGTGCTAACCACTGTGCCACTATGCCACCCACATTGTTGGAAAAGTACATTTCATATAAATTAGTTGCAGACATATCCCCCATCCACTTCAGGTTCTCTCAGACCTCTTGAGGTATTGCTTTAAAAAGTCAGTGTAAAGAATGAAATAATCTTTTCAGTCAGTGGCATGTGACTCCAGAAAAACCAAACTTATCAGACATGGAGAAGTATTGACAAATTGGTGGGTCCAAGGCCATCATCCCCAGGATCTATATTCAATGCAGGAATTGCTTCAGTGATTTCTCACAAGTAGCAAAGGCATATGCATCTCTTCATTTTTCCATTGAACAATACTTTGTAAAATCTACCTCCTTCTCTACCAGAATTCCATTTCCTCTAATACATCTTTCAGCAATATTTCTCTTTGTAAATGCATATTCACTTCAGCCAATATGTAAGAGACTCATCTCATCTTTGTTCTCAACCCAATACCCACTAGGGCAAGTGTCTTTTTGTTTGCTAACGTTTGTACAATAGCCACCTTTTCTTATGAATTTTACTTGATTACATTGCACATTCCAATTTTCAGGTTAAGACCATCCCCACACCTCAGCACTCTCCTGTATCCAAGGGAAAGTAATCCCTTTCATTTCTCTCCATCTCTCTGTGTTTCTCCAGAGGACAAAACATATCTATCAGATACAAAATTTTAAGCTGGAACAAATCCTCTGACTACTACTTACATCTCTTAATGGACCACTAAAAATCTCCCAGACAGTTTGACTACATGAAATTGCGTTCTAAAGCCTGACACCTGCTTCTGTCCAGCCTCCTGAAACATGCCTTTATTTTCCTCTTTCCTCCCAATCCACCCAAACAATCACAGTCTGTCCTAAGAAGATAACCCAAACAAGGAAGTTAAAAATCACACAACACCAGGTTTTAGTCCAACAGGTTTAATTGGAAGCACACTAGCTTTCGGAGCGACGCTCCCTCATCAGGTGATTGTGGAGGGCTCGATCATAACACAGAATTTATAGCAAAAATTTTCAGTGTGATGTAACTGAAATTATACATTGAAAAATTGATTATCTGTTAAGCCTTTCTCTGTTAGAATACAGTGATAGTTTCACTTCTTTCATGTGTAAATCACAAAACCCTTCTTTTTAAAGTTGCATTCTTGGGTTAGCTGCTAACAATGGTGATAGCTAGACAATATGTTAAAGGTGTTAGCCCCCTGTGTTCTCTGTCTATGACCTGATGTTTAGATTGATTCTAATCTAATAAATGAGATAACAGTGTTTTACATAAATTCCTGCAGTTTTTGAGCAAAGTGCAATTAACTCTGCAATACAAATTCACCACACAAAATATATGTGTGCATGTGGGTCTTTGTCTGGGGTGGGGGTTGTGAGTGAGAGAGAGAGAGAGAGAGAGTGTGTGTGTGTGTGTGTGTGTGTGTGTGTGTGTGTGTGTGTGTGTGTGTGTGTGTGTGTGTGTGTGTGTAGTGCAATGGTGATCACCTGTGATGTGACATGAACCCAAGGTCCCGGTTGAGGCCCTCCCTATGGGTACCGAACTTAGCTATCAGCCTCTGCTCGGCCACTTTCCTCTGCTGCCTGTCCCGAAGTCCAACTTGGAGGATGGTCACCCGAAGGTCCGAGGCTGAATGTCCTGGACCACTGAAGTGTTCCCCAACTGGGAGGGAACCCTCCTGTCTGTTGATTGTTGTGCGGTGCCCATTCATCCGTTGTCGTAGCCTTTGCTCGGTTTCCCCAATGTACCATGCCTCCGGGCATCCTTGCCTGCAAAGTATAAGATAGACAACGTTGGCTGAGTCACATGAATACCTGCCACGTACAAGGTGGGAGGTATTCCCACGCGTAATAATGGTATCTATGTCCACAATCTGACACGTCTTGCAGCGTCCACCGTGACAGGGTTGTATGGAGTTGTCCTGAGAGCCGGGCAGTTTGCTACGAACAATGATCTGTTTGAGGTTTGGCGATTATTTAAAGGCAAAATAGTGGAGGTGTGGGGAAGGTTTTGGTAAGGTGCTCATCCTCATTGATAATGTGTTGCAGGTCACGAGGAACATGGCGTAATTTTGCAGCCTCTGGGAAGTACTGAACAACAAAGGGTACCCTGTCAATTGCAGCACGTGTCTGTCTCCTGAGGAGGTCATTACGGTTCCTTGCTGTGGCACATCGGAACTGGCAGTCGATGAGTTGAGTATCGTACCCCGTTTTTGTGAGGGCATCCTTGAGTGTTTCCAGGTGTCCGTCACAGTCCTCCTCATCTGAGCAGATCCGGTGTATGCGTAGGGCTTGTCCATAGGGAATGGCTGTTTTAGTATGTTTTGGGTGGAAGCTGGAGAAGTATAACATTGTGAGGTTGTCTGTCGGTTTGCGGTAGAGCGTGGTGCAGAGGTGTCCATCCTTGATGGAGACGCACGTGTCCAAGAATGAGACAGACAGTCAAGAGTAGTCTGTGGTGAGTTTGATGGTGGGATGAAACTTGTTGATGTCACTCTGTAGTTTTATCAGTGACTCCTCATCATGGGTCCAGAGGAAGAAAATGTCATCAATGTACTTGGTGTACAATGTCGGTTGGAGATCCTGCATAGAGAAGAAATCTTGTTCGAACCTGTGCATAAAAATGTTGGCATATTGGAGTGCAATCTTGGTCCCCATGGCTGTTCCGTGTGTCTGGATGAAGAATTGGTTGTCAAAGGTGAAGATGTTGGGGCGGCACGGTGGCACAGTGGCTAGCACTGCTGCCTCACAGCGCCAGAGACCCGGGTTCAATTCCCGACTCAGGCGACTGACTGTGTGGAGTTTGCACGTTCTCCCCGTGTCTGCGTGGGTTTCCTCCGGGTGCTCCGGTTTCCTCCCACAGTCCAAACATGTGCGGGTCAGGTGAATTGGCCATGCTAAAATTGCCCGTAGTGTTAGGTAAGGAGTAATGTAGGGGTATGGGTGGGTTTCGCTTCGGCGGGTCGGTGTGGACTTGTTGGGCCGAAGGGCCTGTTTCCACACTGTAAGTCTAATCTATGTAAGTCTAATCTAATCTATGTTGTGATCGAGGCTAAAGCGGGTGAGTTGTAGGATGGTGTTTGGAGATTGGCAGTTGGTGTTGAGGCTGTTGCTGCGATGCCATCCTTGTGGGGGATGCTGGTGTAGAGTGCGGAAACGTCCATTGTGACGAGGAATGTTCTCGGTTTGACTGGTCCGTGGGTGCTGAGTTTCTATAAGAAATCCGTAGTGTCACGACAGAAGCTGGAAATCCCCTGTACAATAGGTTTCAAGATGCCTTCCACATAGCCAGAGAGATTCTCACATAAGGTCCCATTGCCCGACACGATGGGATGTCCCGGTGTGTTGGCTTTGTGTACCTTTTGGAAGGCAATAGAAGTCGCCTACACAAGAAGTACGTGGGATGAGGGAACTCTGAAGGACTGGATCCAAAGTTCTGATCAGTGTGTTTAATTCTCGGGTGTGTTCTTTGGTCGGATCAGCTGGTAGTTGCCTGTAGTGTTCCTGGTTGTTCAGTTGTCGGTACACTTCCTTGCAGTAATCTGTTCTATTCTGAATGACAATGGCTCCTCCTTTATCTGCTGTTTTGATGGCAATGTTGTGATTGGTTTTGAGAACCTGGATGGCATTGCATTGTGAACGGGTGATGTTTTGCTCTACTTTGTGGGTTCGGCTGATGAATCTGGCATTTATATATTTCCTGACAGTTTGAGCTTACATCTGAGCTGAAAATGTGTTGCTGGAAAAGCGCAGCAGGTCAGGCAGCATCCAAGGAACAGGAAATTCGACGTTTCGGGCATAAGCCCTTCATCAGGAATGAGGAAAGTGTGTCCAGCAGGCTAAGTTAAAAGGTAGGGAGGAGGGACTTGGGGGAGGGGCGATGGAGATGTGATAGGTGGAAGGAGGTTAAGGTGAGGGTGTTAGGCCGGAGTGGGGTGGGGGCAGAGAGGTCAGGAAGAAGATTGCAGGTTAGGAGGGCAGTGCTGAGTTCGAGGGATTCGACTGAGACAAGGTGGGGGGAGGTGAAATGAGGAAACTGGAGAAATCTGAGTTCATCCCTTGTGGTTAGAGGGTTCCCAGGCGGAAGATGAGGCGCTCTTCCTCCAACCGTTGTGTTGTTATGGTCTGGTGATGGAGGAGTCCAAGGACCTGCATGTCCTTGGTGGAGTGGGAGGGGGAGTTAAAGTGTTGAGCCACGGGGTGGTTGGGTTGGTTGGTCCGGATGTCCCAGAGGTGTTCTCTGAAACGTTCCGCAAGTAGGCGGCCTGTCTCCCCAATATAGAGGAGGCCACATCGGGTGCAGCAGATGCAATAGATGATGTGTGTGGAGGTGCAGGTGAATTTGTGGTGGATATGGAAGGATCCCTTGGGGCCTTGGAGAGAAGTAAAGGAGGAGGTGTTGGCGCAAGTTTTGCATTTCTTGCGGTTGCAGGGGAAGGTGCCGGGAGTGGAGGTTGGGTTGGTGGGGGGTGTGGACCTGACGAGGGAGTCACGGAGGGAGTGGCTTTTCGGAACGCTGATAGGGGAGGGGAGGGAAATATATCCCTGGTGGTGGGGTCCGTTTGGAGGTGGCGGAAATGACGACGGATGATACGCTGTATATGGAGGTTGGCGGGGTTGTGGGTGAGAACCAGTGGGGTTCTGTCCTGGTGGCGGTTGGAGGAGTGGAGCTCAAGGGCAGAGGAGCGGGAAGTGGAGGAGATGTGGTGGAAGGCATCGTCGATCACGGCTGGGGGGAATCTGCGGTCCTTGAAGAAGGAGGCCATCTGGGCTGTGCGGTGTTGGAACTGGTCCTCCTGGGAGCAGATGCGGCGGAGACGAATGAACTGGGAATATGGGATGGCATTTTTACAGAGGGCAGGGTGGGAGGAGGTGTAGTCGAGGTAGCTGTGGGAGTCAGTCGATTTATAGTAGATGTCTGTGTTGATTCGGTCGCCCGAGATAGAAATGGAAAGGTCTAGGAAGGGGAGGGAGGAGTCTGAGATGGTCCAGGTGAATTTGAGGTCGGGGTGGAAGGTGTTGGTAAAGTGGATGAACTGTTCAACCTCCTCGTGGGAGCACGAGGTAGCACCGATCTAGTCATCGATGTAGCGGAGGAAAAGGTGGGGGGTGGTGCCAGTGTAGTTGCGGAAGATGGACTGTTCCACATATCCTACGAAGAGACAGGCATAGCTGGGGCCCATGCGGGTGCCCATGGCAACTCCTTTGGTTTGGAGGAAGTGGGAGGATTGGAAAGAGAAGTTGTTCAGGGTGAGGACCAGTTCAGTCAGTCGAAGGAGGGTGTCAGTGGAAGGGTACTGGTTGGTACGACGGGAAAGGAAGAAGCGGAGGGCTTTGAGTCCTTCGTGCTGGGGGATGGAGGTGTACAGGGACTGGATGTCCATCGTGAAGATAAGGCGTTGGGGACCGGGGAAGCGAAAATCATGGAGGAGGTGGAGGGCGTGGGTGGTGTCCCGAACATAGGTGGGGAGTTCTTGGACTAAGGGGGACAGGACCGTGTCGAGGTATGCGGAGATGAGTTCGGTGGGGCAGGAGCAGTGAGACAATGGGTCGGTCGGGGCAGTCAGGTTTGTGGATTTTGGGCAGGAGGTAGAAACGGGCAGTGCGGGGTTGTGGGACTATGAGGTTGGAGGCAGTGGATGGGAGATCTCCTGAGGTGATGAGGTTATGGATGGTCTGGGAGATGATGGTTTGGTGGTGGGAGGTGGGGTCATGGTCAAGGGGGCAGTAGGAGGAGGTGTCCTCGAGCTGGCGTTTGGCCTCAGCGGTATAAAGGTCGGTGCGCCAAACTACTACCGCGCCTCCCTTGTCTGCTGGTTTGATGGTGAGGTTGGGGTTGGAGCGGAGGGAGTGGAGGGCTGCATGTTCCAAGGGTGAGAGGTTGGAGTGGGTAAGAGGGGTGGACAGGTTGAGTCGGTTAATGTCGCGGCGGCAGTTGGCTATAAAGAGATCGAGGGCGGGAAAGAGGCCAGCACGGGGTGTCCAGGTGGATGGGGTGTGTTGGAGGCAGGAGAAGGGGTCGTCAGAGGGTGGGCGAGAGTCTTGGTTGAAAAAGTAGGCACGGAGGCGAAGGCGGCGGAAGAATTGTTCAATGTCTCACCGCGTGTTGAACCCGTTAATCCGAGGGCGTAGGGGAATGAAGGTGAGGCCTCTGCTGAGGACTGATCTTTCATCCTCAGAGTGGGGGAGGTCTGGAGGGATGGTGAAAACACGGCAGGGCTGGGAGCTAGGGCCTGCTGTGGGACTGGAGCTGGGAGTGGGGGCGGGGTTAGGCGCAGGGGCGGGGACAGAGTCTGTGTTGATTCGGTCGCCTGAGATAGCAATGGAAAGGTCTAGGAAGGGGAGGGAGGAGTCTGAGACGGTCCAGGTGAATAACAACACGACGGTTGGAGGAAGAGCGCCTCATCTTCCGCCTGGGAACCCTCCAACCACAAGGGATGAACTCAAATTTCTCCAGTTTCCTCATTTTCCCTCCCCCCACCTTGTCTCAGTCGAATCCCTCGAACTCAGCACCGCCTTCCTAACCTGCAACCTTCTTCCTTACCTCTCCGCCCCCACCCCACTCCGGCCTATCACCCTCACCTTGACCTCCTTCCACCTATCACATCTCCATCGCCCCTCCCCCAAGTCCCTCCTCCCTACCTTTTATCTTAGCCTGCTGGACACACTTTCCTCATTCCTGATGAAGGGCTTATGCCCGAAACGTCAAATTTCCTGTTCCTTGGATGCTGCCTGACCTGCTGCGCTTTTCCAGCAACACATTTTCAGCTCTGATCTCCAGCATCTGCAGTCCTCACTTTCTCCTCCAGTTTGAGCTTACATGTCAAGCCCAGGGCAGAGACCCCTACTCAGGACTTCAATCTCTTCCGGTCAAAGGGTGTGGGCGGATAAGTTGACAATAGACTTCCCCGCAGTGATAATGTTGTCTACCGTGGTTCCAGGGTGGACTTTGCTATTACTGGTAAGAATGCCAAGCTTCTCCAGTTTTTTGTTCTTGGCGTGCATGTACGTGGTGTAGTTTTGTCGCCTTGTCTGTTTAGTAGTGTCACGTAATTGTACTGATGTATCCTGTGTGCAGGCTGTGAGTGTGGACTCCATCTGAATTTCAAGGTTGTGGTGCCTGCTGTAGAGTTGGTGCATGAGATGATTGAGAAGTTTACGAGCGGTGCGGTGGCAAAGTCTCTCTGCGTAGTCTGTGTTGTAGGTCGGCCTAAGTGGGTTCGTGATCCGTAATCCTTTCGGGATCTTTCCTGCTTGCCTGCATTCCTGTAGAAACTTGATGTCTGTGTCGATATGTGCAATCTTCTTGGAGATCCTCTCCACTTTAAGCTGGCTGTTAGTGGTGTCGATAGTAGTCATGATTTGGAGTTACCGGCATCTCCAAATCCAAACAAGGAAAACCTTTATGAGCAGCACTGTCACACAGTTAGCACTATTAAGTGGCAGCACAGATAATTGAATCCAAGTCAGATTAGGAAGTGACCTAGATTAGAGAAAACCCAATACTAATAAACAACAACCGGTACAAGTGGTAGGAGAGAGCTCACTACAGGGCAAGTCCTTTTTTCTTTTCTGAGAAGGGTAACAGAAATGCAAACCACAAGGTTGAGGAGAAAGATACTTGATTTACTGAAGTAGTTATATGAGGTATTGGAAGACCTACCAAGGATTTAAGTGCCATTTGTGTAGGTGTGTATTTGTAGAATATGTCGTGTAATCTCCAAGGATATCAGTAGCTAAATCTGTCTATTGAGATGCTGCAGTCAAGACCTCCACTAATGTAAATGCAACAACTTCTGTAATTTTGTTAGAACTTTGGTGGCTGCTATGCAGTCTCTTGACTTAAATCTGTGTTCCACTTTGGGAAGACAAGTCTTTACGTTCAGCAAAGTGAAGCAGTTATAGTCTGTAAATTATATTCTAATTGATTTGCAAATTGAGCTGAGCATAGAGGGAAGGAGTTTAGCACTTATTTTTTGTTTCTCCTCTGACACCAAATACATGTACTGATTATTTCTCTTTAAAAATTACTTATAACTATTCTTGAATAAACACACTCAGTATTAACTTCAAAGGAATAAAGTTTTCAGAATCTGATACCTTTATTTTTCTTTAAATAATTTTGGTAACCAACCAGCAGGAACTTCTAAAAGCAATCTACTCCAACAGGTCATCTACTAAACAGCATCAATGAAATTGGATGTACTGCACATACAGACTACACTGTCTCCATTTACCTCAGAGTCATCGGTCTGAGAAAAACAGTAATAAATGCTCAGGATTTGAAGAGTGGCTAAAATTTCCAAGGAAAGAAATTAAATGAGAAATTACATTCAAGAGAAAACTGAATGATTAATATGAATCATTTATTTGTAAGACAATTTCTTTTCTTGAAAGCTTTGTTTTGGAAGATTATGTATTTCAGTTCTTGAAAAACGAAAAATAATTTCAGAAACTTATTTTGCATGATTTTTAGGTAAATGTAAACTCACTATTGGCAAATATTACATTTACAAGATGAGCTTGCATCAGCAGTTACAGTTGTTAACGTGGCCATATGAATTTGTAATGAATGAAATAACTCAAAAATATTATAAAAGAAAGCATAAGCAGATGGAAGAAAAGATACGGTGTATTAAAGATGTTAGAATAAGAGCACCTATTTCAACCCCTGTGAAATATGGTTTCTGACTAATTTTGTTCTTCGTTATTTTCAATCAGCTGAAGTAGTATCAGACTTACTGAGACAGAACTGTTAAACTGGTTTACTTTTGTAATTCCATTGCAATGATTGGCAGATTTCAAAATTGGCAAAATAAAATCAAATGCAGATAAATGTGAAGTGATGAGGTTTACTAGGAAGAATAGAGAGATCACCTTACTTGGAAAATGCAAGGCTAGCTGGGGTTAGAAAAACAAAATGATTTTTGGAGTACAAATGTGTCAATCACTAAAGGTTGTCTCTCACAAGTTAGTAAGACCTTTTAAAAAAGCAAACCAAATACTATGGTTTATTTCTATTGGGACAAAATTGGAAAGTAGAGAAGTTATGCTAAAGTTGTACCAAATTTTGTTTAGCCAAGTTGAAGAGTACCATCTGTCGTCCTAGTCACCACATTATAAAAAGGATAGAGAAGCACAAGGAATGTTGCAGAGAATATTGACAAGGATGATGCCAGAAATGTGAAAGTATACATATTAAGAAACGATGGGTGTTGATGTAATCGAACTCTTTAAAATTGCAGAATGTTTTGGTATCATGGACACAGAAAGAATGATTCCACTTGAGGAAAGAATATAGCTGTCATCAATGTGAAATACTCACCAAGAAATCCAAAGAGAATGTGGAATTCACTACAATAGGGAGTGATTGAAGCAAATGGTATATAAGCATTTAAAGGGAATATAGGCAAACATTTAAGCAAGAAGATTGTACAGAATTACGTTGCTAGTTTTAGATAAGAAAACTGGAAGAAGGCTCATGTGGAACATAAAAATAGTCATGCTAGTGTGTTTATTTGTTTTTCATGGGATGTTAGCAGCATTGATACGACAAAAATGTATTGCCCATCCTTTACGGTCCTTCATGGTGACAATGAGCTGCCACCTGGCTCATTGGTCTAGGGGTATGATTCTCGCTTCGGGCCTCCTGCTGCGTGGACGTGCGAGAGATCCCGGGTTCAAATCCGGGACGAGCCCTTGCTTCTTACATTGCCTTGTGCGAAAACGGCCAATCAATTCTCTCAAAAAGCAGCTTCGTTCAACGAGATCCGACTTCCTGAGTCATGGATGGAGCAGAGCTACCATTACAATGAACGCGGCAAGGGCGACACTTATTCAAAGCGAAAACAAGTTTTATTTAAGGGCGGCACGGTGGCACAGTGGTTAGCACTGCTGCCTCACAGCACCAGGGACCTGGGTTCAATTCCCGCCTCAGGCGACTGACTGTGTGGAGTTTGCACATTCTCCCCGTGTCTGTGTGGGTTTCCTCCGGGTGCTCCGGTTTCCTCCCACAGTCCAAAGATGTGCAGGTCAGGTGAATTGGCCATGCTAAATTGCCCATAGTGTTAGGTAAGGGGTATATGATGGGGTATGGGTGGGTTGCGCTTCGGCGGGTCGGTGTGGACTTGTTGGGCCGAAGGGCCTGTTTCCACACTGTAAGTAATCTAATCTAATCACCTTGAATCACTAAGTTCTGTCTGGTGTAGGTAAACCCACAGTACTGTTAGGAAGAGAGTCTGTGTTTCTGTTCCAGCTCTGAAGGAATGTCACAATAGATTCAAGTCAAATGGTGAAGGACTTATAGGAGAACTTGCAGGTGATTGTGTATTCAAATGTGTGCTGCCCTTTTCTTTCTGGAATTTGAGAGTTTGGAAGATGCTGTCAAAGGTGACTCAACAATTTGCTGCAGTGCACCTTTTCTATGATGCACACTCTGCTACTATGCAGGTGGTGGAGGGAGTGAATGTTTGGAGTGATGGATAGATTGATGATAAAGCCTATTTATTTAACCAAGACGCTGTTGACATTCAGAGTGTCACTGGAGATGTGCAAATCTAACAAAGTGAATAGTATTTCATCCCACTCCTGACTTGTGCTTTTCTGGTCTTCAGAATATTGATGATAAGGGATTCAGGAATTGTAATGTTGTTCAACGTCATGGAGAAATAGTTTGGTTCTCTCTTGTTGAAAGTGTTCATTTCTTGGCACTTGTGTTGCATGAATGTTACTTGCTATTTGTCAGTCCAAACCTGTATGTTGTCCAAATTTGCAAATTGAGCTGAACAATGTAAACACCAGTAAGCATTCCCATTTCAGACCTTATATTGGAAGCAAGGTCATTAATGAAGTAGCTAAAGACGATTGGGCATAGGACACTATCCTAAAGAACTCCTGAGGCAATTTGATTGGCCTCCAGTAGCCACAACCATCTTCCTTTTTACTGATATAGTCCCAGCTAATGTTGAGTTTTCACCCCGATTCTCATTAGCTTGACATTAACATAAGAAATAGGAGGAGTAAACCGTATGGCCCCTTGAGCCTGTTTCACATTCAATATTATTACGGCTGACCTTTAGCTTCAACTTCACTTTCCTACCCATTCTCTAGATTCTCTGCGATACAAAAAATTGTCTATCTCAGACAAATAATTAGTTTAATGATGGAATTTCCCTTTGAAAGAAAAAAACTAAGAATTCACAACCTTTGAAGTGAATAAATTTCTCCTTTTTGCAATCCTAAATAATGGCCCATATCCTAAGACTGATCTCTATGTAGTAAACTTGCCAGCAAATGGAAGCAAACTGTTAGTGTCTACTCGTTCAAGCCCTTTCAGAAGTTTGTACATTCCAATTAGACATCTCTAATTTTTCTTTACACTGTAGAATGTAGATTCAATTTACTGAGCCGAAGTAAGTCATCTCAACCAAGGGAAAGAGAATCTTTGCTGTATCACGATGTAAGTATACATTTCCCTAAATATGGAGGCCAAAATGGAGACCAAAACAGTGTACAGTATTCCATATGTGGTCTCACCTGAGCCTTGTACAAATGTATCAAGTTTTCTTTATTCTTACAGATTTATACCCCTGCACCTATCCCCATGGCTCCTCATAATCCTCTGCCACCCTATGCCCATCTCCCATGGCCTCATACTCGATATGGTCCGATCAACTCATGGTCATTTTTAGCCCCTATACCTACTTGGTGTCAACTCTTATCTCGCACCCATTATGCTTTACACTTCCTTCATGCATGGGCATTAATGAGGCGGCATCAGAATATAAAGTTACCAGCCTATTAGTTGTGTCACCATTAAGGTGCACTCTCATTTTCTACAAAGCAAATGGTCAGAACAATGATTTCTTCAACGTATTTTTATTATTCACTTTTGGATGTGGATATCATCAGCTGGGCCAGCATGTGGCAATTTTAGGGACAGCTCCATTCAGTCACCATGCTGTGAAAGAGAAGCAGCAATTTAATGAGGTTGACCGAGGTTAAACTCTTCAAGTACATTGCTCAACATTAACAAAGTCAACAGAAGGGTGAAATGCTGTTCAATCGTTTATCTCCTTCACTATCTGAAGGCACTAAGAATATGGTTTGGAGGGGCTGGACATGCACAAAATCTTGGAAGGAACACATTGCCAAGGTGAGGCAGAAACTGGTCTTTTGGGAACACCGTTCCTTCTCCATTGAGGGTAAAAATCTGGCCATCAGATGTAAAGCACTCTCTCTGTTGTGCATGGCTCATTCCCTGAAACTGTGCTGTTGCAGTCACCCAAGCCATCTTCCACTTCATCTGGAGGTCTAAGATGGACTGCGTCAACAGGGACACCATGTACAGAATTCTGGATAAGGTTGAGGGGAAGGAATATACCCAATTCGCCCTTGTCCTAATGGCCATCATTGTGTGCGGCTGCATTAAGCTATATGTCGACACTCAGTACGCAAACACCAAGTGCCACTTTACGGAAGTTCTACCTGTCCCTGGTGTTGCGAAGAATGGGACTGGGCTCGTTGCCATGGAACACTCCAAGTAGTTGGACTGTTCCGTATCACCTGTCCTTTGTGGAGAAATTTGCAAAGAAAAACACCTTTGATCACAAGTCCATCAAGAAGTGATCAGCACATAGCATCCTGAAGACCCTGTGGGGAATAAGAGAAAGTGGACTGTCAAAGTCATTTGGCAGAGTGCCACATCACCAGAACTTTACAATAAGCACCAAGACATCACTTGGTTGGTGGTGAGAAGGGCACTACCTGTGAGATCCTTCTTGTACATCTGGTCGGTCTAGAACAAAGAAGATTTACAGCGCAGGAACAGGCCTTTCGGCCCTCCAAGCCTGAGCAGATCCAAATCCATTGTCTAAACATATTGCCCAATTCCTAAGCATCTGTATCCCTCTGCTCCCCACCTACTCATACATCTGTCCAGATGCACCTTAAGTGTATCTACCGTGCCTGCTTCTACTACCTCTGCTGGCAATGTGTTCCAGGCACCTACCACCCTCTGTGTAAAGTATTTGCCACGTATATCCCCCTTGTATCTCTCACCTCGAATGCGTGACCTCTCATTATTGAATACCTCGCCCTGGGAAAAAGCTTATCACTATTCTACGCTGTCTATACCCTTCATGATTTTGTAAACCTCAAACAGATCCCCCCACAATCTTCTTTTCCTCAATCTTCTCTGCGCCACCGCGTGTTGCCCTTGAAGCACAGTGTCTTCTGGAAGGTACTTTTCCAGAGGAAGTTTGGAGAAAAGTGCAGTGGTTTTTGACAAGGTTTCTCCCAAGCAGATCCCAGACCTAGGATTCTGTGCTGTACAGTTTATTCCCAGGGGAACGCACACAGAGACAAACATCGGTTGCGCTTGGAAGTCCATCAACACAGTGAAAGACATTCTTTGATCTGCCAGAAACTTGTTGGTCTTTCAGAACAGGGAGTTGACCTCAACCAAGTTTTGTAGACTGGCACGTTTCAAGACCCAGGACTACACCCTGAGAGATGCATTAAAGCTTAGGCAGCTGCCCCAAGGCACAGCGGGGTAAGACCAGTGTCTTAGGTCTTCCTGTTGAAGTTAAATGAAAGTCTGTTCAATTATCAGAACCCCCAACTCCATTGCTCAAATGCATGTAAATAAATATAATGCTCAAGTAAGAAATGCCTTGGGTTTTTTTGGATAGACTCAAACTCCAATGTTTGTTTCCTTGATACATATGACATTTTTTTAAATAAATTAACATTAAGAATGAATTAATATTGAGAGGGAGGAGATGTTAGCAATTTTAGCAGACTTGAGAGTGGATAAATCTTGAAGCTCAGATGAGATTTACTTAAGGCTACAGTGGAAAGCAAGAGAGGAGCCAAGTGACAGTATGGTGGCTCAGTGGTTAGCACTGCTGCCTCGCAGTGCTAGAGACTTCGGTTCAGTTCCAGCTTCAGGTGACTGTCTGTGTGGAGTTGGCACATTTTCCCTGTGCCCGCATGGGTTTCCTCCAGGTGCTGCAGTTTCCTTTCACAGTCCAAAGACCTGCAGGTTAGGTGAATCAGCCATGCTAAATTGTCCCATAGTGACCAGAAATAGGTAGGTTAGATGGCTTAACCATTTAAAATGCAGGATTACAGGAATAGGCTGGGTCTGGTGGGATATTCTTTGGAAGTGGGCTCAATGGACCAAATGACCTGCTTCCACAGTGTAGGGATTCTATGAATAAAGTATATACTTTTTGAAATTAAACTCACTTGCTAAGAAAATGGGAGTAATATTCATGTTTATAAGAGAACAAAGCAACAGATGAATGTATGAGTGAAACAAGGACAATTGGTGCAGCATCTTCTGATTGTTGGGAAGCATATATTGAGGTTTTTATAGTTTAGGAAAGAGATGAGTGAAAGTAAATATGGACCCAATTAGTGGCAGGAACAGGTGAAATTTGACTGGGTAATAAGGAGATGAGTGCAAACAAATGTTTTGCATCAGTTTTCAATATAAAAGCCAGATGAAATGTTCCTGAAGTAATGAGGAACCAAGGGTCCAGCAAGAAGGAACATAGAAAGAAATCAGAAATTAAGTGGCAATAAATAGACTTGATGATCTGCATCCTCAGATTTTAAAAGAGATATTTGCAGGTAATGGATGCATTGATTTTGACAGTCCAGAAGGCTACATTTATTAGAAATGCTACCACTGGGTGGCACAAAGAGCATACATGCGCTGTGTCATAACCCAACATTATGGAAATGACAGAAGGAAGTAGCGCTACTGGATGGTGCTGGAAGTGTCAATAATGGGGGCAAGTGCAAATAATGGGGCAGGTCCTAAACAGTTTCAAGTAGGCTTCCCCAGTAGGGAGAGGGAGAAGGTCAAGCAGCAGCTGGAGAACACCCATGACCAGTTGTCCACATCCCAATTCTGACTTCTCCTTCTACCACCACCACCCCCCACCATCACCACCTCTTACCCAATCCAACCTTCCACAGAGTATGCTGATATATCATCACTGCACGTACAGAAGATTCTTGCAGTCTGTTTTGTCACAGCCAAATTACATCTGTGTGTGGATGATTGCTATATTGCATTTTTTATGATTATTCCAGTTCCAGAATTTGTTGAATTCCAAAACAGTTTTCAAGAATTGGAAAGTACCAAACATAATCCTATTATTTAAGAAATGAGAATGTGAGAAACATGGGAACTAAGTGCTAGTTATCCTAACATCTCTAGTAGGCAAAACGCTAAAATCTGTAATTAAGGACATGGTAAATGAAAACTTAGAAAATTAGCATGTGAGTAAACAGAGTCAGTGTGGAGTTTGTGAATGGCAAATTGTCTTTGGCAAAGGCTTGAGAGATTTTTGAGGATGTAACTAGTAAGATAAATGGGGGAGTCAGTGAATGTAATTACACAAATTTACAAAAGAATTAGAAAGTCATATAAGAAGTTATTATTCAAAATTAGAACTCATGGGATTGGAGAATAATATGGATTTAAGATTGTTTCATGGCCTGAAACCAGACAGTAAGAATAAATGGGACATTTCCTGCTCGGCAGGCTGTAATTAACAGAGCACAGCAGGATTCAGTAGGTATCAATGATTTTTGTATTAATGATTTAGCTGAAAGGGCTGAGCGTAATGTATCTAAGTTTGGTGGCAACATAAAGCTGGTTGCGAGCAAGCAGCTGAAAGTATAAATTGGCCCAAATATATTAGAAGTACTTCTGAAAAAGTATTTAAAGCAAGGTTTAAAAAAAATTAAGAAATTCCAAAAATGCAGGCACATTTAAATTGTAACACCATATCCCTAATCACTTTGTTGTTCATGGATGCCTAGTGAATCTGAGTGCTTACTTAAAACAAAAATCTGGTTGCAGTACACAGCAGAACAACATGCAGGCCTGGCATGTCCCAAATTTTCTTGTGAATGAAGTATCTCCTGTTTAAAACTATAGGTTGCACCATGGGAAAATAGGTTAGAAGTGCAAGACCAGCAGATGTCTATGAACAGTTTTGTCTCCGATTGTCACCAAATGACCAATGACAATGGTGGTAGATTATCCTAGTTCTAAATTCTTGTGTTTTTTAACTGTGAAAATTGAAGTTTCCTAAATAAATGCAGCGCTTAGGCAGTTTGGCCTGTATTAGGACCCTGCGGAATTGCTACAATAGCACACTTGGAAAGAACTGCCTGGAGCATTGAACTTTCCAAAAGATGATTCCTGTTTGACCTAACTTCTGAGTAACTATTCAACTGACCCCACAATTACCGACTAGCCTTGACTACACCACGCTCAGACATGGCGTAATCCCCAGACCCTGAAATGGCAACCCTGCTTCTTGAGACCCAATCACCCTCTTTCCTCAATTGAACCCAACATGACAGTCTCCATGGGACCTAATGTGACAAGCTCTGCACCCTCCCCTTTGCCAATCCAACCCAATCCCAGCTTCCTTATGGCTGGACCCATCTCTCCACCTTTCCTCCACTGCCCATAAATAAACCAAACCAAGTTAACACCCACAGGAAACAGCCTGACATACCCTATCACTATTCCCTCAACCCCCATTTACACCCATACAGTCCCATCCACTCCTGTCCACCATTCCCCACATTCCCCCAATGCTGGATCTGACTGAAGACTCCTTCATCAGACCCAACCTGATCTAGCCAGACCTGATTTCTCCCATCCATTCCTCCCCTAAATGCTGCAAACTTACATTGGTAGGCACCCTACCCATTTGGTAACCTACCCCGATCTAGGTGGCACCCTGTTTCACTGAAACCTGACAATATAGTACCCTATTTATTATTCTATTCTATTTTATCTGGTGTCCTGCCCCATACCCAGCTTGTGTCCTCCCTACGTGGCAGTCTACACCCTACTATCTGGTTGCTGCCTGACCTGCTGTGCTTTTCCAGCACCACATTCTTGACCCTGATCTCCAGCATCTGCAGTCCTCACTTTCTCCTACCTGATCAGGTGTATCCTAAAACTGTGTGGGAAGCTAGGGAAGTGATTGCTGGGCCCCTTGCTGAGATATATGTATCTTCAATAGTCACAGGTGAGGTGCCAGAAGACTGGAGGTTGGCTAATGTGGTGTTACTATTTAAGAAATGTGGTAAGGAAAAGCCAGGGAACTATAGACTGGTGAGCCTGATATCAGTGGTGCATGTTGTTGGAGGGAAGCCTGCCGATTAGGGATAGTCAGCAAGGCTTTGTCTGTTGGAAGTCATGTCCCACGAACTTGATTGAATTTTTTGAAGACATAACAAAGAGGATCGATGAGGGCACAGCAGTGGATGTGGTTTATACGGACTTAAGTAAGGCATTCGACAAGGTTCCCCATGGGATGGTTAGCAAGGTTAGATCTCATGGAATACAGGGAGAACTAGCCATTTGGATGCAGAACTGGCTCAAAGGTAGAAGACCGAGGGTTGCTTTACAGGCTGGAGGCCTGTGACCAGTGGAGTGCCACAAGGATCGGTGCTGGGTCCACTACTTTTTGTCATTTATATAAATGATTTGGATGTGAGCATAGGAGATATAGTTGTTAAGTTTGCAGATGACACCAAAATTGGAGATATAGTGGACAGAGAAGAGGATTACCTCAGATTACAATGGGATTTTGATCAGATGAGTCAATGGGCTGAGCAGTTTAATTTAGATAAATGTAAGGTGCTGCGTTTTGGAAAAGCAAATCAAAGCAGGCCTTAATGTAAGATCCTCAAGAGTGTTGCTGAACAAAATGATCTTGGAGTGCAGTTTCATAATTCCTTGAAAGTAGAGTTACAGGTAGGTAGGATAGTGAAGAAGGCAGGGAGAAAGTGAGGTCTGCAGATGCTGGAGATCAGAGCTGAAAATGTGTTGCTGGAAAAGCGCAGCAGGTCAGGCAGCATCCAAGGAACAGGAGATTCGATGTTTCGGGCAAAAGCCCTTCTTCAGGGAAAACTAGTGAAGAAGGCGTTTGGTATGCTTTCCTTTATTGATCAGAGTATTGAATATAGAAGTTGGAAGGTCATGTTGCAGCTGTACAGGACATTGATTAGGCTACTTTTAGAATATTGCATGCAGTTCTGATCTTCCTATCAGAAGGATGTTGTGAAAACTGTTAGAGTTCGGAAAAGATTTACACGGATGTTGCCAGGATTGGAGGATTTGAGCTATAGGGAGAAGCTGAACAGGCTGGGACTATTTTCCCTGGAGCATCGGAGGCTGAGAGGTGACCTTATAGAGATTTGTAAAATCATGAGGGGCAGGGAAAGGATAAATAGACAAAGTCTTTTCCCTGGTTTGTGGGGAGTCCAGAACCAGAGGGCAAAGATTTGGGATGAGAGAAAAAAAATATAAAAAGAACCTAAGGGGAAACTTTTTCACGTAGAATGTGGTATGTATATGGAATGAATTGCCAGAGGAAGTGGTAGAGGTTGGTACAATTACAGCATTTAAAAGGTGTCTGGATGGATATATGAATAGGAAGGGTTTAATAGGATATGGGCCATGCGCTGGCAAATGGGACTAGATTAGGTTGGGATAGGCTATCTGGTTGACATGGACGAATTGAACCAAAGGATTTGTTTCCATGTTGTACATCAGTATGACTTTATATGCCTTCTTTCCCACTCTATCTACCTCCGTGGTCACTTTCACGGAGCTATGGACTTGAACCTCAAGATCCCTCTATACATCAGTGCTGTTCAGGGACCTAACATTAACTGTATAGTTTTCCTTAACAGTTGATCTGCCAAACTGCAGCACCTCACACTTACCCAGATTAAATTCTATCTGCCATTTCTCCGCCCATATCTGCAACTATCTATGTTCTGCTGTACTCTTTGACAACCTGCTGTCCACTATTCTCCTACCTTCTATCCACAACTCCTCTGATCTTTGTATCATCTGCAAACTTACTAATCACACACCCAAGTCACTGTGAATCCCACTCATCTTAATCTTCTGAATGAGCCTGCCATGAGAGACCTTGATGAAGACCTTAGCAAAATCCATGTTGACAACATCTACTGCTCTACCTTCATCTACCACCATCATCATTTCCTAAAAATTCAGTCAAGTTAGTCAAACATGACTTACCTCACACAAAACCGTGCTGACTGTCCCTAATTAGGCCATGCTTTTTCAAATGTGCAATAATCCTATCCCTAAGAAATCTCGCCAATAGCTTACCAACCACCGATATGAGACTCGTTGGTTTATGGTTTCCTAGCATATCCCTATTTCCTTTCTTGAACAGAGAAACAATATTAACTACTGTCCAGTTCTTGGGGACCTCTGCAGTGGTTTGTGAGAATGCAAAGGTCTTGGTCAAGGCCCCAGCAAACTCCCTTGTTGCCTCTCTCAATAACTTGGGCTAGATATTATTGGGCCCTGGGGATTTATCCAACTTAATGCTCTTCAAGAAATCCAACACTTATGTCTTTCTTGATCTCAAAATTCCCTAGCATATTAGCATGCTCCACTCAAATCTCATCATCCTTCATATCCTTCTCCTGGGTGTATACCGACACAAAGTAATCACTTAGAATCACTCCCACATCCTCTGCCTCCAAGCCCAAGTTTCCTCCTTTTTCTTGAGTGGTCCTATCTTCTCCCTAGTTATCCTCTTGTTTTAATGTATGTATAGAATGTCTTGGAATTCTTTTTAATCCATTTGCCAAGGTAATTTTACAGCTCCTTCTTGCTTTCTTAATTCCCTGCTTGAGTTCTTACCTGTTTTCTTTATATTCCTCTCAGGTCCTGTGCAATTTTAGTTTCATAAACCTTACATATGCTTCTGTTTTCCTTTCAACTAAATTCACAACCTATCTCTTTATCCAAGGGTCCCTTATCTTGCCATCCTTCTCCATCCTCCTTACTGGAACATGCCAGTCCTGAACTGTGATCAAGAGGCCTTTAAACAACTCACAAATATCAAATGTGGACTTGCCGATAACTGTTCCTCCGGATTAACACTCGGTAGTTCCTGCCTAATACTGATGTAATTTGCCCTCTCCCAACTTAGTACCTTCTGGCAAGTTCATGGCTTATCCTTCTTCATAGCTATCTTAAATCTTAAGGAGTTGTGGTCATCATTTCCAAATTCTTCTATGACTGAAAGGTCTGTCACTTGGTCAGGCTCATTAACCAATACATGCTCCAGCATGGCCCGTCCTTCAGTTGCACTATCTACATACTGTTTCAAGAAACCTTCTTGGATGCAGTTAACAAATTCTGTACCGTCTAAACTCTTGCTGTCAGGGATTCCCAGACAATGTTGGGGAAGTTAAAGTCACCCACTATGACAACCCTGTTGTCATTGCATCTTTTCATAATTTGCCTATATATTTGTTCTTTATTATCTCAGTGACTTGATGGGTATTGGATGGTACAGCTGTTACTTTTATGCAGGTGTAGAGGTATCCCAAGTAAGTGAGTAGGCAATGCAGAGGCTGTGCAGGGCTTGTGTTGTGATCATTTGGGGTGCATGACAGTAATTGAGGGAAGATATTGCAGGCAACAGGGAGAGTGGTAGAAATGATCATTGATGGGATGCAGATACAGTAGCAAAGAAAGAAAGAAAGAATGAATGTGAGGTATCAAAGAGAAGATAGTGTCACTTACGCTGAGAAGAGAAAGTAATTGTCCACCTTCCTACACTACTGTGCATTCTGCCAGATGATTGAGACTGCAATGACCATTATGACAATCTCAGGTCAGGTGGAGTCATAGCATCCTTTGTTGGTCCTGAGTTGTGGAAAAAAGCACAGCAGGTCAGACAGTATCTGAAGAGCAAGAGAGTCAACGTTACGGGCTTAAACCTTCATCAGGACAGGGGAGGAGGATGTTGGGCTAAGAAATAAATGTAGAGGGCGGGGCTAGGGGAAAGGTAGTTGAGATGGCGATAGCTGGGTGAAGGTAGGAGGTGATTGTGACAGGTTGATGGGAATTGTGAAGTGGATATGTGGGAAGGAAGATGGACAGGTAGGTCCGGTCAAGAGGGTGGATCTGATTTGGCAGGTTGGATCTGGGATGAACTGGGGGGAGGGGAGATTTAGAAACTGATGAACTCAGTGCATAGATTGTGTGGTTGTAGGCTCCCAAGGAGGAAGATGAGATATCTCTCCTCCTGTTTGCAGGTGGCCTTGTTAGGTGATGGAGGAGGTCCAGAATGGACATGGCATGGAGGCAGTTGGAGGGGGGGTTGAAATGGATGCTGGTGTTGGTGTGTATGGATCAGAGATGTTCCCTGAACCATTCCACGAGTTTGCACTCGGATTCTCCATATAGAGGAAACCACATTGAGAGCAACGGATGCAGTAAATGAAGTTCAAGGATGTGCAAGGATGTGGAATGAACCTTTTGGACCTTGGACAGAGATGAGGGGGGAGATGTGGGTGCAGGTTTTGTACCTCATTCGGCGCAGAGGAAGGTGCCAAGTGTGGAGAGGGGAGTGTGGACCTAACGAGGGAGCCACAGAGGGAATGGTCATTACGGAATACAGATCAGGGTGGAGAGGGAATGGGGGCAAGGTAAAAGAGGTGGAGCACTGCTAACCAGGGAAAGTATCACAGCTGCAGAAAGGAAGATCAAGGAGGAGTGTTTGTCTACAGAGTTAATATGGGTGGAGGTAAGTAACAGGAAAGGAGTAGTCACTTGGTTGTGAGTTTTCTGCAGGCCCCCCAAAAGCAACAGAGACACAGAGAAGCAGATTGGGAGGCAGATTTTGGAAATGTGTAGAAGTAACACAATTGTTGTCATGGGTGATTTAAGCTCCCCTAACATTGTTGGAACCTACCTAGTTCAAATAGGTTGGACGGAGTAGTTTTTATCAGGTGTATCCAGAAAGGTTTCCTGACGCAATGTGTAGATAGGCCAATGAGAAGGCAGACCATATTGGATTTGATGCTTGACAATAAACCATGACAAGTATCAGATCTCTCAGTGGGAGAACATTTTGGTGATAGTTATCACAACTCCCTGATCTTTACTCTAGTCATGGAGAGGGATAGGAGCAGACAGTATGGGAAAGTATTTAATTGGGGGAGGGGAAAATTACAATGCTATTAGGTGGGAACTGGGGCACCTAAATTGGGAACGGATGCTCTCAGGAAAATGCACAACAGAAATGTGGAGGTTGTTTAGGAAACACCCGCTGATAGTGCTGGACAAGTTTGTCCCGCTACGCCAAGGAAGGGATGGTAGATTGAAAGAACCTTGGGTTTCAAGGGATGTGGAAGATCTAGTCAAGAGGAAGAAGGAAGCTTACTTAAGTTTGAGGAGGCAAGGATCAGACAGGGCTTTTGACAGTTACAAGATAGTCAGGAAGGAACTGAAGAATGGCCTTAGGAGAACTAGAAGAGGGCATGAAAAAGCTTTAGTGGGTAGGACTAAGGAAAATCCTAAGGTATTCTACACTAATGTGAGGAACAAGGGGATGGCCAGATTGAGGGTAGGACCGATCAGGGATAGTGGAGGGAACTTGTGCCTGGGGTCAGAGGAATTGGAGGAGGTCCTTGATGAATATTTTGCTTCAGTATTCACTATTGAGAGGGACCTTGACGTTTCTGAGGACAGCGTGAAGCAGACTGGTATTCTAGAACAGGTTGATGTTAGGAAGGAGGATGTGCTGGAAACTTTGAAAAATGTAAAGATAGATAAATCCCTTTGGTCAGATGGGCTGTACCCTAGCTTACTACAGGAAGTGAGGGAAGAGATTGCTGCTCCTTTAGCGATGATCTTTGCATCCTCACTGTCCACTGGATTAGGGCCAGATGGTTAGAGGGTGTCAATTGTTATTTTCCTTTGTTCAAGAAAGGGAACAGAGATAATCCTGGGAATTACAGACCAGTCAGTCTCATGTCAGTGGTATTGGACAGGATTTTGAGAGACAGAATTTGTGATTACTTGGAAAGTCATAGTTTGATTAGAAATAATCAGCATGGTTTTGTGAGGGGGAAGACAGGTTGTTTCAAAACATGTTGATGAAGATAGAGCTTTGGATATGGTACATGGATTTTAACAATGCATAAGGTTCCCCATGATAGACGTAATGAGGTCTGGGATACAGGGAAACCTGGTTATCTCATACAAAATTGGCTGGCCAATAGAAGACAGAAAGTGGTGGCAGATGGAAAGTATTCAGTCTAGAGCTTGATGGCCAGTGGTGTTCCACAGGGATTGGTTCTGGGACCTGTGCTGTTCGTGATTTTTATAAAAGACTCGGATGAGGAAGTGGAAGGCTAGCTTAGTAAGTTTGGCAGTGACATGAAGGTTGGTGGAGTTGTGGATAGTGTGGGGGACTGTTGTTGCAACAAGACATTGACAGGAAGCAGAACTGGGCTGTTAAGTGGCAGACAAAGTTCAACCTAGAAAAATGTGAAGTCATTCACTTTGGAAGGTTGAATTTGAATGCAGAATACAGGGTTATAGGCAGAATTCTTGGCAGTGTGAAGGAACAGAGGGATCTTGGGGTCCATGTCTATTGATCTCTCAAAGTTGCCACCCAAGTTGATAGGGTTGTTCAGAAGGCATATGGTGTGTTGACTTTCATTAGCAGGGGGATTGAGTTTAAGAGCCACGAGGTGGTGTTTCAACTCCATAGAGTCCTGGTTAGACCACACTTGGAATATTGTGTTCAGCTCTGGTTACCTCATTATAGGAAAGATGTGGAAGCTTCAGAGAAGATGCAGAGGAGATTTAACAGAATGCTGCCTGACTGGAGGGAATGTTTTATGAAGATGGGTTGAGGGAGTTCGGGCTTTTCTCATTGGAGAGAAGAAGTGACTTGATAGAGGTGTACAAGATGATGAGATGCATGAATAGCGTGGATATCCAGAGACTTTTTTCCAGGGCAGAAATATCTATCAGGAGGGGACATGATTTTAAGGTAACTGAAGGAAGGTTTAGGGGAAATGTTAGAAGTAGGTTCTTTAGTGGTGGGTATGTGGAATGCACTGCCAGTAGTGGTAGTCGAGTCAGATGCATCAGCAACTGTTGGATAGTCACTTGGAAGTTAGTATGATGAAAGATATGTAGGTTAGTCTGATCTAAGAATAGGATAAAAGGCTGGCACAACATAGAGGGCCAAAAGGCCTGTACTGTGTTGTAATGTTCTATGTCCTATACCTTTGGTGGTGCAGTCTGACAGTTTAGGTGGTGAAAATGGCAGAGGATGATACACTAGATTTGGGAATTAGAGGGGTGGAATGTGAGAACTTGGGGGGGGGGGGGTGGGATTCTATCCTTGTTGCAGTTAGAGGGGTGGGGTTCGAGAGCAGAGGTGCCTTGTAGAAATTTGTCTCCTGGCAAGACCAGCAAATATTGTTGATTCTTAATTTCTTTGTGAGGGTGATGTTAAGCTGAGTCCTTGACGCTATCCATTTGGTGTAGGTGTATCCATGCTAGTATTAAGAAGGGGCTCCCAGGATTTTGGCTACTCTTCAAAAAAGAACGGTGATATATTTCTTAGTCAGGATGGTATGTAATTTAGAGGGAAACCTGCAGGATATGGGGCTTTTTATGTTTCGCATTTAGCTGAAGTTTAATGCAAAGTTTTCAGCTGCCTCATTCACATTCATATGCAGAGCTCCATTATCATTGATAATGGGAATTTTCATGTCGGCTCCTTGTATTTAATTATGCAGTATGATTTGCGACTAGATATAGCAGGAGTGCTCAGTATTGATCTGAAACATTGATTGTGGGGTCATATGACTCTGAGCATAACAAAAACTGCTTTTATTATTCGGTATGCATATAGATGGCACCAATTTTGTTGCCTTCATAAGGTTGGCACCTAATTTTTAGCTACCTCTGATACTCCCCCTGTCATGCTGTCCTAACATGGTTCATTGAACCAAGGTTGGTTCCTAGCTTCATGGTAATTGTAGACTGCAGGATATGCTAGATAATTAAGTTTCAGATTATGATAGAATACAATTCTGCTGTTGCTAACATCCACAAAAACTGATCGGTGCCCAGTTTTGAGTTGATAGATTTGTTCTGGATTTATCCTGTTTAGCACGGTTACTGTGCCACAACACAATAATGGTTGTCCTCAGTATAGACGAAAGGTAGGATCTTTTATCTGCAAGAATTGCACAATGATCATTCTTCCCAGTACTGTCATGGATAGCTACATCTGTGGCAAGAAGATTGACACAACAAGCTTGATCAGTAGTGGTGCTACTGTGGCACCTTTGGTGAGGACATCCACCCATTGCACCATCAGAGTCTATTTTGTAACCATTCTACCCTCAAGTGTTTCATCCAAGTGATTCATAAATAACAGACAGTATTAGGTGATAGTGTAGAAGAGGTTTCCTTACCCTTTCCCAATCTGGAGGTAAAATGCTAATAAAATGAATGAACTTCAAAAAAACAGACATCACAGTATGTTTCCTGGTTTCCTGGGTACTTTTTTTTCACCTGCGCCCTTATGTTTACAAGTTAACATTAAGGCATTTTCCAATCAGAAGTAGAAACTAGGCTTATCTTTAGCCTACAAATGCAGAATCTAATTGTGATATCTTAATAATCCCTTAGCGGTGGTCACCTGAGTCTGCATAAATCAGTCGCTAAGTCTGGAGGTTTTCTGGTCTGTCAGATTAAGTGATATATTTGGCGATGCATTCATCTGTTGAGTCACTAGAGATATTCCAAAAGCTCAATTCTTAATGGATGTTTAATACTGTAATTTACATTTAATGTGGGTAATTCAAAATTATCAGCATTTCTATGCTATACAATTGGTATTGTTAAAGCCCATATTTTAAAAGTAAAATTACAGATTAGAATGCAATTGTACATCTGTACACTATTGTTCCTGAATGGTAAAAAGAAACACAGAGCTCTACAATACTGTCAACTGAGTAAGCTGCAATGCAAATTAAGAGGTTTTGGAAGAAAATGGGTTGGTTTTCATGCACACTGCCTGGGTGGCATTTCCAGCAGAATGCAGAGCACACTCTGTTCAGTTTTCTTTTTGTAGAATCATTGAACCCTTACAATGAAGGCAGAGGCCATTCGGCCCACTAGATCTGCACTGGTCTTCCAAAGAGCAACCCACCAGACCAACCCCTCCTCCCTATCCGTGTAACCCCATACTTACCATGTTAACCCACCTAGCCTGCAGAACGCTAGACACTACAGTGTAATTTAGCATGGCCAGTCCACCTCACCTGCATATCTTTGGACAGGAGGAGGAAATCTGAGCACTCAGCGGAAACCTGAGCTGACACAGGGAGAATGTGCAAACTCCACACAGAGAGTTGCCCAAGGCTTGAATCAAACCAGCGTCCCTGGTATTGTGATGCTAAATCACCATGCTGCTATGGCGACATATCACATTTATATGCCAGCATTAGCCTAAGTTCTGCAATTCATTTATCTCCCATTCTGCTAATGTTCTACAGACCATTTCAAGCATACGCATTCTACAATTGTGAATTCATGCCTTGACCTCTTGAGTGGACCAACCTTCAGTTATTAGACATGCCAATCCTGTAATATTTCCTGCAATATGTAATTAAAGTGTATGCAAATTAAGAGCAACAATTATTTTGTGTCACGCGGAACTGTTGAGTATTTAATGATCAAGATCTTAAAGACCAGTCAGAGAAATCAAGATTTGAAGGTGCCTGTGTTGGATTGGGGTGTAAAAAGTTAAAAATCACATAGCACCAGGTTATAGTCCCAACAGGTTTATTCGGAAGCATCTCCTAGACCTCCACAATTTTAAGTGTCTAAAACATTCATGGTGATACTGACTGAATCGATGGAAGAACCTTTTCTGTACTGTATGATAATGTCGTTCACAACCTCTGTAGAGATGCTGTTAACCATATTCTGAGTAAGCAAATGTTTTGAAAAATAACTTCAAAAGGTCTTAGCCATGCTGTTCACACCAAGCTAATCCTTGCACCTAACCTTGTGGCCTCTCATACCCTCTACGCTAACCTATGTGCCTCCACCTACCTTCTTGTCTCCTCATACCCTCCATGCCAAGATATGCCTAACTGCCCATCCTGCATAGCACCTGCAAGCCATATCAAAGTATGGTTTTTCCAAACTCCTTCACTCACTACACACGCTGCACAGAACCAATAAATCCTGTGACAACAATCAAGTTTTTTTTTAAATAGCAATGCATTCATACGTTTTTAAGTTAATAATAAAACTACTTTGCTATAACCCTCTAAAAATGGATATCGTCCAGAATATTTAAAGTATCAGTAGTTGAAACTACAAGCACTTGTCATATCTGTAAAATTGCCAGAGTAGATTATGGAACAAGTGCACTCAAGCAAGCAGTATTTTTTCTAGACCATACCTATTTCAACATACTAATAGCTCTCTGGGCTCACAGAAGCCTCAGTGTGTTTCCTTGTGCTGATGAAGATCAAAATGTAACTGGTATAATGAATACACTATTTGCAACTAGTAAGACAAGAGAACCATGATGGAGAATGGGAGTTAGATACGAGGATACCATCATGTTTGATCGTCTCAGTGTTCTCAACAATGATCTTTCTTAAAATGTGTAGCTCTTCTGTTCATCATTAGGATTTGGAATATATAGGCATATCTTTCCCACTGTAATTAGTTTCTATTGCCAATTGTTCTACATCTTCTGCAAAAAATATCTGAGTGACATGCAAAAAATTTGGGTAATGTAGCTCTTATGGTTGAATAGCTGTCAGAAATGTTTATCCTATGATTAGATTACTTACAGCGTGGAAACAGGCCCTTCGGCCCAACACGTCCACACTGACCCGCCGAAGTGCAACCCACCCAGACCCATTCCCCTACATTTACCCTTTCACCTAACACTACAGGCAATTTAGCATCACCTAACCTGCACATTTTGGGATTGTGGGAGGAAACCAGAGGAAACCCATGCAGACACTGGGAGAATGTGCAAACTCCACACAGAGGCAGGAATTGAACCCAGGTCTCTGGTGCTGTGAGACAACAGTGCTAACCACTGTGCCACCCGATATTGTTGGTGTGATGTTTTGAAGCAGTGCTGAACTCATGAGAGTGCAATCAAATTTAGATATGTGTCCTGATTTATTGGGATTTTTGGGGTGATGGGGTTTGGTGAAAGTGGTGGTGAAAACTGAAAATGTATTGGTATGATTTGTTGTTTAGAAATGCATTTCTTAACCTTAACCACTCACATGATGTCATTGAATCTCTGGTGGTATGATGCACTGAATAGCCTCTTCCTGTGCTACAAATATTCTATCATCCAGGCGCTCAGGATTTGACTTCCATTACTAGTCTCTGACACTTTTTTCCTTTTGTCTTCTTATTTTGTGTCTGGAGGGTTTCCAACAACACTCCTCATCACATAACCAGCTCCAGGTATATCTCTCTGTCTTGCTCTCTTTCTCTTCAACTTTTTTCACCACAACTTTCCATACAAAATCCAAAACCCTTGTTTCCAACTTTATTCCAGGATTATCCATTCATCACTCGTTGCTAGAGACGCATACAGTTGCAGAACGACTCTAATTGCTTGCTGCAGTCACAATGTACCATCTCTTTAAGGGGTGCCAGCTCGTTTAAAAAAGTAACTACTAATATTGCACCCCCTCCCCACCCCACACCGACAATACATACAGGCAAAGAGTACAGAATTCTGGACTGCACACATAGATATCATTAAAATTAGCATGGAGCACAAAGTTGGTTAGACATTCGGGACAAAGCTATTTATAATGCATTACATATTCTGTGGAGAAGGGAGGTATAGGAAAATTGGAAGTCACTACCTTGTTGGCTACGTAGAACACTCCATCTTTTGTAGTTACACTGGTACCACTCACCACTGCTTCCTTCGCTACATTGATGACTGCATTGGCGCCACCTTGTGATCCCGCGAGGAGGTTGAGCAATTCATCAACTTCACCAACACATTCCACCCCAACCTTAAATTCACCTGGACCATCTCTGACACCTCCCTCCCCTTCCTGGACCTATCCATCTCCATTAATGACGACGGACTTAACACTGACATTTTTTACAAACCCACTAACTCCCACAGCTACCTGGATTACACCTCTTCCCACCCTACCTCCTGCAAAAATGCCATCCTGTATTCCCAATTCCTCCATATCTGCTCCCAGGAGGACCAGTTCCACCACAGAACACACCAGATGGCCTCCTTCTTTAGATTTCCCTTCCCACTTGGTTAAAGATGCCTTCCAACGCATCTTGTCCACATCCCGATGAGGTCTCCTCTACACTGGGGAGACTGGACGCCTCATGGAAAGCACTTTAGGGAACATCTCCGGGACACCCGCACCAATCAACCACACCGCCCTGTGTCCCAACATTTCAACTCCCCCTCCCATTCTGTCAAGGACATGCAGGTCCTGTGCCTCCTCCACCGCCGCTCCCTCACCACCCAACACCTGGAGGAAGTATGCCTCATCTTCCGCCTTGGAACACTTCAACACCCTTGCATCAATGTGGATTTCACCAGTTTCCTCATTTTCCCTTCCCCCACCTCACCCCAGCTCCAACCTTCCAGCTCAGCAGCGCCCTCATTACCTGTCCTACCTGCTTATCTTCCTTTCCACCTATCCACTCCACCCTCCCCTCTGACCTATCACCTCCATCCCCATCCCCATTCACCTATTGTACTCTATGCTACTTTCTCCCCACCCCCCTCTCTCCATTTATCTCTCCACTCTGCAGGCACCCTGCCTCTATTCCTGATGAAGAACTTTTGCCTGAAACGTCGATTTTCCTGCTCCTCGGATGCTGTCTGACCTGCTTTGCTTTTCCAGCACCACTCTAATCCAGTCACTATTTACAGTCAGACTTGATATGAGGAAGGACAAGAGGAATGATTTTCTGAGTAAACCTAAGTCACAAGATCCTTCACCATCTCCAGCATAACCTAAAGACAGGCATTATTGGATTTTGTTGTTAACCACATGAAGTAGGATTTTAACATTTCAACAGAACATTAAAAGAAACAAGACACCCAATTTTAAATGTCCCTGTCCAGCAGGGAAACAGCAGCAGAAACCTGAAAATGGCATTGTAATGCTTACCATATGGATAAAGCTAATGCTTGCCATTTTGAAAAGACATATGTTTCATGCAGCTGGACTCTTTAAATGGTGACATGAGGCTGAATCGTACGTCTTTATGGCAAAGTCTGTGTTGCATATGATTTATTAGAAGGATTTCCAAACAAAGCGTAGAGAGATTTCCCACGGCATCTGACCATAAACATGGCTGATTAACTGCATAACCCCCCCCTTAATATGTCTGTCATGTCCAATTATAACATGCACAGCTCCCTGAACAACTTAACATGCAGTGGATATTCCTGGAATTGACCGGCATCCTATGGAGCCCATTTCATCTTTAAAAGCCCACGATACACACTGACAAGTACTGTCAGTCCAGAACTGTCCTGCATTGTTCCTGACAGTTCACCTGGACTTGGCAGACAGGGGAAATCAGCAAACAGGAATGTGTAGGTTCTGCTGAATGGGATGATACAGAGGAGGGACTTCATTCAGAATACATGACCATGCAAGGAGGTTGCCATGTAGGTTAAAGTTGTTGCAGCCATCTGGAGGAATGCACAACATTGTACGAAGAAGGACAATGACCTTCTTCACTCTGCCAGTATAAATGTCATCATCTTCTCTCCAATACCTCACATACACGCTATCTCCCACCAAGGCTCATTCTCTACCACTCTCACTTTTGCCTGCAGCATTTTCCCTCAGTTGGAGTCACCCAGTCCAACTTCCAAAAGCATGCCTTAATCCCCACATGATTACTCGCTCAGGACACCTCCCCATTAAATCAAAATTAAAAACAGTACCTCCCACTTTCATCTCACTTAATATATGCCTGTCACTTATTCCAACAGGAAAACAATAGGCCAGAAAGGCTCGATATTTTGCTCCTCACACATTATGTGAAATGTATCCTCACTCTGACTGCCCCAAGTGGTTGAATGACTGTTTCCAAGCCCTTGGACTGGTATCAGAATCTGCCCTTGACTTACTGTGTCAGGACCGCCTGGTTGACTGTACCCTCATGACTGTGGCCTGCTGACAACCATGACAAGGGCAGCAAAGTTGCTCAGTGGTTAGCACTGCTGCTTCACAGCGCCAGGGATCTGGGTTTAATTCCAGCCTCAAGCAACTATCTGTGTGGAGTTTGCACATTCTTCCCATGCACCGAAATGTTAGCGTCTTCGTTTTCAACATGGAAGTTGTTCAGAACTAAAGGTAATCTGAACCCACCCAGTATCTGTTCTGATTTTTATGTGAAGTTTTATGAATACCTAGCTTAGTTTGCAGGCCATCATATTAGTTACTGGAGGTATACAATGATGCACTCTGTCCATTGACTCCCGTTTAGCATCAGCTGACATAGGGACCAGCAATCGAAGTTGAATGGTCAGTAGTTTTGTTGGAATGAGAAAATGGGCCTTACAGTCAAGAGGAGCATCAAGAGAGGATTGGGAGAGGTAGAAGAGACACTAGAGTAATACTTAATTCAGGACTAGGGTCAGGGACATCCTTCAGGAAAATTGTGTCAGTGTTCCAGAGGAAGGAAAAGAAGCAACAGATGCAGCTGAATGGATGATTTCAGCCTTTAGAACAAATAAGTCCATGAGATCATTTCACTTGTTGCAGGGAAGAAGGGTCTACATGTTTTGTGGTGAAGAAGACAAGCCATGAGCTCCCATTCCAGTCTAGGGTGAGCCTGAAATAGTGAGCCGTTTTGTGGAGAACAGTGGCGAATGTGGTCCAGAGAATTCAGGAAAAGTATGTTCAAAACAGTTGTGCACTGTAGAATATCATATCGGTAGAGCTTAAATGTAAGTGAGAAGGGGTGAGAACCATGCCAAGAGAAATTAAGAGTGAAGCAAACTGGAACATCAAAACCAGACTTAGCAAATTTGTTTAGTTTTAACGACTGGAGACCCAATGGTTAACAAGTGTTTTGAAAATTTAAATGACTTTAAATAAGCCAAAGAAGCATAATTTTTTTAAAAAGTAATGTGGATTAGAATAGTATGCAGATGAGAAAGACATCATATAAATGTTAGTTTTTTGAAATTTGAAATGAGCATGTCATACCTGCCAGTTCAGTAGTGCCCTTTTAGTGCATAATTTGGTATCACTCATCATTAAGCACTTGCTCAATGTAGATTCTATTACTTGCAAATCATAAATTGTATTCAGAGACCTGGAAGACTTAATGGTTCATCACTGACTAGGGAATTTCAGGACCCATGCATCCTAATTCTGGTTTACCAGAGAAGACAAACAGGAGGCTGGAAGAACAGAGCAAGCCAGGTAGCATGAGGCAGTGGAGAAGTCGACGTTTCGGGTATAGCCCTTCTTCAGGAATGGGAATGTGGATAGGGGGAGCTGCAGATAAAGAGGGGTTATTTGTGGAGAGAGGGTCAAAATGATGAGGTAGTGATAGGTGAACACAGGTGATGGGTGTGAAGGGAGGAATGAATCTGGTTGGTGGCTGGAAGGAAGGGTCGGTAGGAGGTATGAAAGGGAGAAGTGAGGCTGGAGAGGAATTCGGGGGATGGGTGGGAAGGTTATTTGAAATTGCAGAACTCAATGTTGACTTCTCTGGGCTGTAGGTTGTCCAAGCGGAAGGTAAGATGTTGTTCCTCCAATTTGCAATCTGATTTACTGTGGCAATGGAGGAGGCTGAGGATGGATAGGTCAGACAGGGAAGGGGAATTGAAATGGACAGTGACGGAAGGACAGGCTGGCCCTTACAGGCCTGGCTGAGAAGCTCGGCAAAACATTCCTTTAGTTTACATTTGGTCTCACCGATATAGAGAAGACCACGTACCGGATGCAGTAAGCTAGATTGGAAGAGAGGTAGGTGAACCTCTGACTTACCTGGAAGGACTGTTTGGGGCCTTGGATGGAAGTGAGGGGGGTTGTACGCTGACAGGTTTTGCATCTTTTACTGTTGCAGAGTGGGGTGGTTGGTGGGGAAAGTGGCATGAAACAAGGAGTGAGGAAGGGAAAGGTCCTTGTGGAAGGCAGAGAGGGGTGGGGAGGGGAAGATGTTCTTAGTGGTGGGGTCCAGTTGGAGTTGGCGAAAGTGTTTGAGGATATAATATTGGATGCAGAGTCTAATGGGGTGGAAAGTGAGGAGAAGTGGGGAGAGGTGGTGTCGCTGGTGTGGAGCTGTGCAGCGGGGAATGGAGAGAGTGCGGTGAAGGGCTGACTGAATGACAGAGGGAAGAAATAGGTTTAAAATAGGTTTATATCTGGGATGCTTAGGAGTGAAACATCTTGTCAGAGCAGATGTGGCGGTAGCTGAGGAATTGAGAAAACCGGATGGAGTTTTGCAGGATATGGGGTGGGAGGAGATGTCATCCAAATAGTTATGGGAGTCTGTGGGTTTCTAGTAAATATCTGTCTGTAAACTGTCACCAGAGATGGAAATGGAGAAATCAAGAAAGGGGAGAGGTGTCTGTGATAGACCAAGTGAATCTGAGGGCAGGGTAGAACTTATGGGTGAAGTCAATGCATTGCTCCAGTTCAGCCAGGGTGCAGGATGCAGCAGCAGTGCAGTCACTGATGTAACGGCAGAAGAGTTGGAGAACAGTACATGTGTATGTGCTGAAAAGGCACTGTCTGACATAGCCGACAAAGAGGCAGGCATACCTAGGGCCCATGCGAGTGTCTATGGCACTCCCTGGATTTGGAGAAAATGGGAAGAGTTGAAGGAAAATCTATTGAGGGTGAAGACTAATTTGGTGAAGTATCAGAGGGTATTGGTGGAAGGGGACTGGATGGGTCTGTTGGAGAGGAAGAAACTCTAGGTCTGCAGGCCATCATTGTGGGGAATGGACATGTATAAAGACTGCACTGTATAAAGAGTGAAGATAAAGCGCTGGGGGCCGGGGAACTGGAAGTTTCCGAAGAGGTGGAGGCAGTGGTTGGTATCCAGATCTCTGTTGGAAGTGCCTAGATCAAAGCGGCGAGAATGGTGTTGGAGTGGGAAGAAGTAAATTTGGTGGGGCAGGAGCATGCGGAGACGATGGTTTGGCCAGGGTAGGTGGGCTTTTGGATCTTGGGGAGCAGTTAGAACCAGGCAGTGCTGGGCTGGGGGACTCAGATTGGAGGCAGTGGAGGGGAGATCACCAGAGGCAATGAGGTTACAGACAGTGTGGGTGTTAGTGGCCTGATGGGCCGTGGTGGGGTCATTACCTCGGCCAACCCATCGTTTCAGCATGCTCCTGCCCCACCAAACTCTTTTCTGCCCACCTCGACTCTATTTTCTCTCCCATGGCCCAGGAACTTCCCACCTACATCCGGGACACCAACCACACCCTCCACCTTTTTGGAAACATCCAATTCCGCGACCCTAGTGTTTCATCTTCACACATCCATTCCCTACCATGACAGCTTGCAAGCCCTCAGCATCCTCCTCTCCAACAGACCCATCCAGTTCCTCTCCACCAATACCCTCCTGCGCCTCGCTGAATTAGTCCTCACCCTCAATAACTTTTCCTTTCACTCTTCCCAGTTCCACGAAATCCAAGGGGTGACCATTTGCACTCGCATTGGTCTGAGCTACACCTGCCTCTTTATCGGTTATGTCAAACTGGACTCTTCAAAACATGCACAGGTACTATTCCTCAGCTCTTCTGCTGTTACATCGATGACTGCATCAGTGCCACATCCTACACCATGGCTGAACTAGAGCAATTCAATAACTTGGTCAGTAACTTCCACCCTGCCCTTAAATTCATTTGGCCCATTACTGACACCTCCCTCCCCTTTCTTGACGTCCCCGGCAACAGTTTACGAACTGACATTTACTAAACTTCCACAGACTCCCATAACTACCTGGACTACACTTCCTCTCACCTTGTATCCTGCAAAAACTCCATCCCGTTTTCCCAATTCCTCTGTCTCTGTCACATTTGCTCTGACAAGGAGACGTTGCATTCCCAAGCATCCCAAATTTCCATCTATATTAAACAATTTACTTATTCCCTGTTACGACATGGAAGTGAATCCATTTGTTAATTAAACCAAACACCCAAAAAAACTCATAATCTGTTAAAATATGAGTGATGGAGAACTTTCAAATTCCACTATTTAAAGAAAATAATATCAATTTATTTTCTAACTCTAAAAGTGAGCATTAAAACAAAAACTATTCAGAAATCTAAGCCCCCTCCCTTTTCTCTTAACTGCTTACTATCTACCTCCAACTCCATAACAATATGCTGTTGCAATAAGACATGTATTAAAATTACATCAACTTAATTTCAAAACCACACAGTCTCTGTCTTCTTCTGTGTCTTCACTCTTCTGGAATTGATCTCCCTGAGTTGTCTTCTTTCTTTTTACTGCGAGTATGATTCACATGAAAAGGTACCTTTGATAGAAAATGTTTTCTAATTTTTTTGGAGAACAAGATGTTACATTGGCAGTTAGCTCTCTCTCTCTCTACAGCAGTTGTTTTCTGACGAAGTTTCAAAATGTCCACATTCTTATACCACCCAACATCGGTTTGTCTCATTGTTTCAATGTTAGCAAAACAATAAAGTCAAACTCAATTGGATTTTAGTATTCTGGGACATGATTTAAACTGATGGGTTAAATTTGAATTGTTATCAAAACAGTAACCAAAACTCAGGTATTCATTTCACTGCCAAATGTTACATATTTTCAATATTGCAGTACACTGTGGGGCTGCCATTTAGTCATACACACAGGTACTTGTAAGCTCTCAGTTCAGAACAGAATTCTCTCTCACTTAAAGGTACAGTACATACCTTCAAGTCTATAACACCTCCCACTTTAAGAAAAAATGAGCCATCATAATGAGAAGATGACTTTGTTTTTTTTCTCTAATTCTCAATTGCATTATTATGAAATATATATGTCATTCACCTAATTTATGTTTTTCATATTGATTTCTGCACGCATATATATACATATATAAAACATTCAAATCTTACCTCCAATTTTTCCTTTAAATCCACAATAACGCAGCTACTATCACATTTTTATGACCCGCAACATGTACAATTTGTAAATTAAAAGTCTGTAACATAAGACTCCAACAAAATAGTCTCATATTTTTGTCTTACATTCTTGGAAAGATTTAAAGAGGATTGTGGTCCATGTCACATAAATATTAAAATGTTGTAAGTGTAGTACTAAACTCTAATTTTTTTTCAATGGCGCAGTATTTTCTCTGGTGGGTGTTGAGTTTCTTTGAAAAGTAGCCAGTTGGCTGTTCAGTTCCATCATCATCTTCCTGTAGCAGTACAGCTCCAACTCCTGTATTGCTATCATTGATTGCAACTTTGAAGGGTTTCAAAAAGTTGGTGTAGCTAAAACTGGTGCTGTGATTAGTACAGCTTTTGAATTCTCAAATGCCTCTTGGCATTGTTCTGCCCACTGAAATTGTGTGTTCTTCTTTCATAAGTCTGTCAGCAATGCCATCACACTGCTGAAGTTTAGAACAAACTTCCAGTGAATCCGCTTAGTCATAAAACTTGAAGCACCTCTTTCTTCAAGGGTGGTCATGGAAATTCCTCGATGGCCTTCATCTTTGCATTCCTTGGGGTCAACCTTCCATGTCCAATATTATGTCCCAAGAACATCACCTCAGCCTTCGCAAATTTTGTTTTCTTTAAGTTTATCATCAGTTTTGCTTCTCATAATCGTTCAAAGAGCTCTGTCAATTTTCCATGATTTGCTAAAGATCACTACATCATTCAGTTAAACTGCACAATTTGTTAATCTGGCCGCAACTCTGTTCATTAATCTTTGGAATGTGACTGGTGCATTCTTCATTCCAAAGGGTATCACTTTGAATTGATATAGCTCATTTGGGGTTACAAATGCAGAAATTTCTTTCGCCTTCTTTGATAATGGTACCTGCCAATAACCAAGCAATAAGTCTAACTTTGTGATGTAAGTGGCCTCCAATCTTGGTAATGGACAGGAGTGCAGTTTTGTTATGGTGTTGACCTACCGATAGTTCACACAAAATCGTTGAGTCCCGTCAGGTTTGGGAACTAACATGATCGGCAAACTCCACCCACTGTGATTCCGTTAGATGATATCTTCATTGAGCATTGCATCCACATCCCTCTGGACCTGTGTGAACTTGAGAGGATGAAGTGTGTTTTATCCGAGTAGCATTCCCTACTTTCACGTTATGCGTAATAGTATTAGTCCTCCCCATCTTATTCCTGCATATGTCCTCATACTGCTGTAACAAACCTTCCAACTCGGTTCTTTAGTCCTGAGACAGATAGCTCACTAATCTATCCCACACCTCAAGGATTTCCTCATTATTTAATGTATTTTGAGGCACATCAAAATCCATGACATCTGGATTTGATTCCTCACTCTTCTGGGCAGTAACTAACACCTGTTTATCCAGTTCCCTGTCTCTATTATAGTAAGGTTTCAATAGATTGACATGACATACCCAATAAGTTTTCTTTTTCTCTCTAGCATCTATACCAGATAGTTTAAGTGATTCAACTTTTTCTCAATTTAATAGGGACTGCTAAACCTGGCTTTGAAAGTATCTCCTACCACTGGTAACAATACTAACGAGAAAACGCCTGAATTTTAGAGTTTTTATCTGCCATCTGCATCATTTTGTGCTGTACCCTCTTAACATGCTATTTAGCTAACTCACCTACCCAATTTAATCTCTCCCTCACTTCAGATGCATAATCGAATTGTGAGATCTCCTACTTCAGTCGTATGAATTTTTCTTTAATTAATTTCAAAGACCCTCTCACTTCATGTCTGAATATTAACTCAAAGAGCATAAACTGAATAGATTCATTTGGTGCATCTCTAATATCAAACAATATGAATGGGATACCTTTATTTTCATCATTATCTTCATAAATCTGACAGTACGCTCTTAACATGGTCGTCAGTGTCTGATGCCAGCTTTCCAAAGCTCCCTGGGATTCAGGATGGTACGCACTTGATTTGAAGTGCTGTATGCCTAAACTATCCATGACTTGCTTAAACAGCCCAGCAGTAAAATTAGACCTTTGGTCTGACTGAATCTCTCTGGATAGCCCATACTGGGAAAAGAAAGCTACTAACTCCTCCACCACCCCTTTTGCCTTAATATACCATCATGGAATTGCCTCCGGAATTTTGGTAGACGCATCCATTATGCGTCTTACTTTTAGTTTTAGGGAAGGGATCTATGCCATCAATCATAACCTAGGGGAAAGATTTTTTAAATGTCGGAATTGGCAACAAAATTGCCAATGACTTACCTACAATTTGGCATGTATGGCATGCATGGCAAGATTTAACTACATCCTTTAGCAATTCAGGCCAATAGAAATGATTTTATATCTTAGCCTGAGTCTTCCTCACACCTATATGACCTCCTACTTGTAATTTATGTGCAACCTGTAATACTTTCTGTATGCTACCGGCAATACATCTGGCACATTTCCACCCATTTCTTCTCTGCGCTAACCTGCGTGGTCTCCATTTTCGTCTTAGGATTCTGTCTTTAACATAATAACCCTCAGGAATACATTTTGATTCCTTTTCTGAGTATGTATCAGTATAAGTATCTTTTATTGTCTCATCTTTCTGTTGTAAGTCCACTAGCCTTTCAGGACTAAACATCTCTGCCTGGCCCATTACATCAAACAGGGTGTCAGCTTACTGAACCTCAACTCCTTTGTCTTTGTCTTTAGTTTTTCCTTCTTGCTGTGATCTTGGGATCTTATTACAGTCTGGAAAAGCTACAAGGTAATTTTCTTTTAACTCCTCAGTTCCCTGGTCTTCCTTTGGCTTCTCCACAACAAGGAATGCCACCTCTCACCTTGTATCTTGCTAAATCATTCCCAAAAGCAAACTGTATTTCTGGAACTGACACTCTATCAATCACTCCCACTGTTACTTCCCCAGTCTTGAGTTGGTTCTCCAAACTGATCTTACACAGAGGAACGCTAAAGTTCTGTCCATCTATTTCATAAATTACCACTCTCTTGGGTAGCATGTCAGAAAGAGTACAAATACTTTCATCTCTTACTATTAGAGACTGATCAGCTCTTGTGTCTCTCAACATTGTAACTTCCTTCCCTTCTCCCCCAGTTCTTCCTGAGTAAACTTTACCCACAGAGGTGAAGTCTTTATAGAGATCGGACTCAATATCTACCCCTTGCCTGAGCTGTGTAGTCTCCTGCAGCTCCTTGACTTTTCTTGGGGTTCCTTTATTATTTTCACTAATCCTTCTGGCTTAGCCTCTTTTACTACATCTTATCCCACAGTGCCTTTCTTCAACGACCAATACAGTGATCTTATGTATACCACCTTCTGGCAATGAAAACACCTTTTCCCTTCAGTGCTTCAATATTATGTGTCCCACTTCATTACGGTGAAAATACCTGAGACCATTCACATCCTTTTCACCCCCTTAGGCTTTTTTTTAACACCTGTGGTAAAGTATTTCCAGTGTGACTTACTGTTTGCTTTGTATTGAAAGATCTCCCCTTCTCACAATTTCTATCCTTCACATGATGAAATTCTTTGTCAGAACCAAAATGTCACCTTATGCACCAATGCAAATTCATCTACCATCTCTGTCACCCTTCTCCACATAAGTTCTTATCATCTCTGGAAGTGAGCTTTTAAACTCCTCCAGCAGAATAATCTCCTTTAGACCCTTGTATATCTCATCTGTTTTAAGGTCCACACCCATCTATCAAAATTACGATGTTTAATTCTTTCGGAGTCAACATAAGTCTGACCTAGTTCCTTCTTTATGTTTCGGAACCGCTGTCTATATACTTCTAGTACTAATTCATAAACACTCAAAATAGACGTCCAAAAGGCCCTTGATAAGGTGCTTCACGGGAGGCTGCTGAGTAAGGTGAGGGCTCATGGTGTTCGAGGTGAGCTACTGACATGGATTGAGGATTGGCTGTCTGACAGAAGGCAGAGAGTTGCGAAAAAAGGTTCTTTTTTGGAATGGTAGCTGGTGACAAGTGGTGTCCAGCAGGGTTCAGTGTTGGGTCCCCAGCTGTTCACTTTATGTATAAATGATCTGGATGAAGAGACTGGGGGCATTCTGGTGATGTTCACCAATGATACAAGCAGGTAGTTCTGAGAAGGTGGGGAGGTTACAGAAAGATGTAGACAGTTTAGGAGGATGGTCCAAGAAATGGCTGTTGAAATTCAATGTGAGCAAATGTGAGGTCTTGCACTTTGGGAAAAAGAACACAGGCCTGGACTATTTTATAAATGGTGAGAAAATTCATAAAGCCAAAGTACAAAGGGATCTGGCAGTGCAAGTACAGGATTCTCTAAAGGTTGACTTGCAGGTTGAGTCCGTGGTTAAAAAAGCAAATGGAATGTTGTCATTTACTTCAGTGATTTGCTACTGAGACTCTATAAAGCTCTGGTTAGGCCCCATTCAGAATACTATGTCCAGTTTTGGGCCCCTCACCTCAGGAGGGACATACTGGCACTGGAGTGTATCCAGCGGAGATTCACAAGGATGATCCCTGGAATGGTAGGCCTAACGTACGATGAATGGCTAAGGATCCTGGGATTGTATTCATTAGAGTTCAGAAGATTGAGGGCAGATCTAATAGAAACTTACAAGATAATGCATGGCTTAGAAAGGGTGGATGCTGGGAAATTGTTTCCGTCAGGCAGGAATACTAGGACTCATGGGCACAGCCTTAGAATTAGAGGGGGTCAATTTAAAACGGAAATGAGGAGACATTTCTTCAGCTAGAGAGTGGTGGGCCTGTGGAATTCACTGCCACAGACCACAGTGGAGGCCAGGACGTTAAATGTCTTCAAGGCAGATATTGATAAATTCTTAATCTCGCAAGGAATTAAAGGATACCGGGACAGTGTGGGTAAATGGCGTTGAAATGCCCAACAGCCGTGATTAAATGGCGGAGTGGACTCGATGAGCCAAATGGCCTTACTTCCATTCCTATCTCTTATGGTCTAATAGTCTCTTAATCCATCATCTGACAGGGCTACAAATACCTCACTAGCTCTGCCTACCAGCTTAGTCTAAAGTAGCATTACCCATAAGTTCTCTGGCCACTCCATCTGCTGAGCCAATTTTTCAAATGAAATAAAGAAGGCTTTGACATTTTTCTCATCAAAATATGGCAATGTTGTAGCATATGTGTACACATCACTACCTTCTCCCTTTATCTCCAATCTGTTAACTTGACTTTCTTGACTAATTCACAACTTCTGAAGTTAAAATTCTCTCCCTTTCTCTATTATTTGGAGATGCCGGTGTTGGACTGGGGTGCACAAAGTTAAAAGTCACACAACACCAGGTTATAGTCCAACAAGTTTAGTTGGAAGCTAGTGCTCCGAAAGCTAGTGTTTGGACTATAACCTGGTGTTGTGAGAATTTTTAACTTTCTCTTTATTGTTTCTCTTTCTCCTCCCTCTCTCGTTTTGCTCAACTAAGAATCTTCCCTCACTTTCTTTTTCCTCTTTCTCTTTTCTTTATTTTCTAACTCCATTTGCCTCAATTGCAATTTAAGTTTTTCTAACTCTGCTGCACTTGTCTGTTTCTCTGATACACCTGAGTGCTTAACCAACTCCACTGCAATTTCAGCTTTCCTTTTGTCCCTGGTTAAACTCAATTCTGACCTATTTGTTACTTCTTAAAGTATGTCCTTCCTCTGTCTTTCAGAACGTCCTTGGCAAATTTGGGAAGCAACTTCAAACCCCAGAACTTCTTTAGCAATCTTAGTAGCCATTTCCTTCACTTTTAATGTAACCAACCACAAGTAACGGAAATTAAATTTTCTCACCTAAGTTTTATTTAAAGTTTTAGGATACTAATCACCAAGTGTTTAAATCTGCTGGGATCTCTCGTACCCTAATCAGTTCAAATCTCAACTGGATCTGTCTAAACCTGTCCAAATCTATCCAGCTCCTGGACCTGAGCCCCCAAATCTGTTAGAACATGGAGGCGAACCCCTCTGTTAATGAAACCAAACACCCAGAAATACTCGCCTTGCATCATAATCAGTTAAAATATGTGTGACAGAGACCTCCCGAATTCCACTGTTTAAAGAAAATAACACCATTTTACTTTCTAACTGTACAAGTGAACATTAAACTAAAGCTATTCGTAAATCTAAGCCTCCCCCTTCTCTTAACTGCTTACTATCTGCCTCCAACTCTATAACAATAAACTGTTCCAATAAGACACTCATTAAAATTATGTCAACTTAGTTTAAAACCACATAGTCTCTGTATTCTTCTGCGTCTTCACTCTTCTGACTATTGATCTCCATGAGTCGTCTTCTTTCTTTTTACTGCGAGTATGATTCACATGAAAAAGTACCTTTGATAGAGAGTGTTTTCTAATTTCTTGGAGAGCAAGATGTTGTATTGGCAGTTAGATCTCTCTCTATTGCAGTTGCTCTCTGACGAATTTTCAAAATGTCTGCACTCTTATACCACTCAACATTGGATCATCTCATTGTTTCGATGTTGGGAAAATAATAAATTCAAACTCAATTAGATTTTAGTATCCTGGGCATAACAAACTGATTGGTTAAATTTGAATTGTATCAAAACAGCAACCACACCTTTGGTATCCATTTCACAGCCAAATGTGACATGTTTTCAATTTTCCAGTACACTTTGGGACTGCCATCTAGTCATATACACAGGTGCTTGTAAGCTCTCAGTTCAGAACAGTATTCTCTCTCTCTCTTAAAGGTACAGTGCGCACTTTCAACTTCATAACACCCATCTCTGTCATCCAGCCAGCCCTCCGCTAGACTTTTTCCATCTCCCGCTCCACCCCCAACCCAGCATAATACAGACAAGGTCCGCCTTGTCCTACTTCCCACTTAACTCGTCTCTGCATCCTCATACACCTCCACCAACTCCAACTGGACCTCACCACCAAAAACATCTTACCCTGCCCAACCCTGTCTGCCTTCCATAAGGACTATATTCCTTGTCACTCCTTAGTTCATGCCATTCCCCCCCCCCCCAATACCTTGTCCAGCACCCATAAAAGATGTAGAACTTGCCAGCACACCACCTCTCTCACTTCCATCCAGGACCCCAAACAGTCCTTCCAGGTGAGATAGAGATTCATCTGCCTCTCTTCCAACCTAGTTTACTGCATCCAGGACTCCCGATGTTGTTTTCTCTACATCGGTGAGACCACATGTAAACTAAGGGAACGTTTCACCACACATCTCAGCTGGGCCCATAAGGGCCAGTTTGACCTCCCAGTCATTGCCAGTTTCAATTCCCCTTCCCACTCCCTCTCTGACATGTCCATGTTCAGCCTCCTCCATTGCCTCAGCGAATCAGAACGTAAATTGAGGAACAACACCTTAACTTCGCCAGAGCAGCCTACAACCTGGAGGACTCAATATTGAATTCTCCAATTTCAAATAACCTTCCCACCCATCCCCCGACTCCCTTTCCAGCCCCCGAATCTCTCTCCAGGAGCCCTGAAAGCCTCCTCCCTGCTATTCCTCCTATCGCCCCTTCCAGCTATCAAACGGATTCATTCCTCCCATCAACCAGCCAAGTCGTACACACCACCTGTATTCACCTATCATTTCCCCACCATTCCGACCCTCTTGCCATCCATAACCCAGCTTACCAAGCTCACCCCCCTCCCCCGACTTGATCTGCAGATGCTGCTGCTCCCACCTCCATTCCTGAAGAAGGGTTATACCCAATATTTCTCCATCTCCTAATGCTGCCTGTGTTCTTCGAGCCTCCTGCTTTTCTACTTTGGATTCCAGCATCTGCAGTTCTTTTTTGTCTCTAACTAGGTTTACCAGAGAACCAGTTGGTAAAGGTATTTGCTTTAATAATGTATTAGTGACCTATTTGATGACTCTGCATTGCAGATTAATTGATACTTCTAATGACTGTGTGGAAGCTTGGAATGAGCCTGTGATAGTTAAGGACAGTGAAAGTATTGACTGTTACAGGCATTGTCATAATTAATGTGAAGGTTAACAGACTTGAGATAGTATAATAATGTTGCTGTTTTCAAAGTCATGATTTCCTTGTGTCTTCCCAGACAGATGCACTTGTGTTTAAAGATTTTGTAGGTTTGTGATTACATCAGTGATGAATTTTATTTCCAAAAATCTCAGTAAGATCTTTCAAAACAAATGCTGATGAATCCATCTCTGAAACTTCACTTTCATGTGTGCTTTTAAAAAAAATGACTGGCTCAAACACAACTTCTAAACAGTGACTTCCTGTAAGCCCGTCACATATCTGCCTATTATTTATGGCCAGCCAGCTTGGGGTCAGTTGCCTGAACTGAGGAGGTTCTAATCTCCTAGTTATATTTTGTAAAACCTCCACACTACCACCAAACAGCATTAGTGCATTTTTCTCCCCAGAACCGATGTCGTGTGCGTGTGAAGAACAACGTGAGTAGAAAACGTTATTGACATTCCATTGTCAGGAAGGAAAATCACCTAAGTGGCCAGTGACAAGCAGTGCCCTTCTCATCAGAGTGATGTCTAAATGATCAAAAAAGTGAAGGGGAGGGCAGGATTAAATCAAAATAGAATCAGTGGGGAAAATAAAACACTCCACGGCCCGTGGTGCCCACGTTTTCCTGAAAATCTCAAGGGTATTGGTAGACGACTGCGTGCTTCTTCTCCAGGAACACCCAGACCTGAACATAACACAGAAGAGGGGCAGGCATTCAGCCATCGTGACCCCATCCACAGCCTGCTGCCTGGGTAATGCACCTATATTGGTTTTTACCTCATTGTCATTCATTGCAGTATTAAAATGATGTCCTCCAACAATTCATTACATCTCTATAATGCATTCAAATCTGGCACTTAAGAAACTTACAAACTGCTTATTAGCTACTTAACTTTAGATACATCCCATTTATTTTCATTGACAGTCTAAAATTGAACACAGCTTCAAGGCTCGTTACTTCTTTGGTAGTAAACTAAAATTAACAGGCTTCAATGATGCCAGCCATGGGGATCCATCCCCAAGCCATCTGCATGCTATTTTCTATGCCTGATGTGAGCTCAATGGGATTGTAATAAAAGGGCTCCTATTTATTTGTGATTGATTTTATATTTACCAATTCAAATGTTCATCAATCTTTTTTCATTTAATAGTTTATTCAGTTGTTACAATATCACCTTTTCAATGGGGCTAAAATATCTTACTATCCCAAAGGCATGAGAAATGCTGAGAGTTAATTATCTGATGGTATTCTTATGTCAAGAGAATGAGTGTATTCCTGATCAGGAGATGATAAACATTACAAGGCAATTGATTACCACAAATCTAAATGGTTTTACAAAGATTAAATGGTACAGCTGGCTACCTGGCTAATGTATGTTTCAAAAGTGAAAAGGTTAATTTCCATTGAGGCTGAGGTAGATTTGGTACATAGCTCTTTTTCTACCCTTAGATTTTGAAGCTTCTCACCACTGACAAACTAGCCAAAACTACCAAGAAGACAGATAAGAATTAAGTGTAAACAGACAATGGACCATAGATCTGCCTTTTGGGCTGAGTACTTACAACAGGATGAAAGAAAGTTGATCCAGCTATTCATAATTGGCAAAAATTTGCCTATTGAGGGGTCTGTAAGCTCAGTTGGCTAGATGGCTATCACATATTTCAGATTAATGCCAACAATGTGTATTCACTTCCCATTCTGATTCAGGTAGACCTGGGAACTGCCTGCATGCTGAGCCTCAAGGTAATATTGTGGGTGGTAATCCTCAATCTATATAAACAATCATCTCACCTTCTCTAATATAAATGCTTCTGGTCCATTGCTAATTGTTGCACCTTCGCTTTACATAAATTTGCTGCATTAACACTGCACCTCACGCCTACTTAATCAGTTGTAAAATGCTTTAAAACATCCTGAAACTGATAGCTTGGATAGACATAGTTTCTGAAAGAAGCTTATGGGAAAACCAGTTTGCAAAGTATTTTTTACTATTAGTTTTGCTGTGGAGCTTCAGTTGTCATCATTAAGATGCTTGTCCCTCTAAGTAGTAGAACAGAGCAATTGAAGATGGTTCAGGTTAAACCTAACCACGTGTAGTTTCTATACCGTTCAGGAAAGATACTTAAATTGTGGACCATACCCCACCGTTGATTCATTTATGTTACTTCCAAGCACTGTCTGTATGGTGGTGCCCATTCCCCATGTTCTCAAATTGGATTGTATTTTGATAATTTTTCACTGTATGAAAACAGTTTTCACAGGGGATCTTCCAACTTGCCATTTGTAACTGTGGAAGAATAAAAAGAAGAACTTTTATTACATGGCACCAGCCCTACAAACAACAATGGGATAATGACCAGATTAATTTGTTTTTAAAGAATTATCGAGAGGTATCTTATTTCCACTTGAGAGGCCGTTTTAAAGATCTGTGACAATGCAACACTTCAGCATTGTGCTGCATTAAAGAGTATGTGCATACTGACACATGTCGGGGCCACAAGTGGGATCAGCCAAATTTGTAGTTTACCATTTTATGAGATATGAAAGATAGATTATTTGGTCGTATAGTAGCATATATAAAGTTCAGCATTTTTGGATGTCCCAAATTTGGACCAAGCCCCTGTCCCACACTATTCTGGATTAGTGATGCTGGAAGAGCACAGCAGTTCAGGCATCATCCGAGGCGCAGTAAAATCGATGTTTCGGGCTAAAGCCCTTCATCAGGAGTAAAGGCAGAGAGCTTGAAGCATGGAGAGATAAGCTAGAGGAGGGTGGGAGTGGGGAGAAAGTAGCATAGATTCAGTGGGAGAGGGACTCCCTGAGATTCTTGCAGAGAGAGGAGGAAAACTTCTTCAAGGCAGGCATCCTGGCAAGAGGATTCGCAGTACCACTAATCCAGAATGTGGTTTCCAGCATCTGCAGTCATTGTTTTTACCTAGTTGATTTTAATCCTACTGCGAATCCTCTTGCAAGGATGCCTGCCTTGAAGAGGTTTTCCTCCCCACCCTCACCCTCCTCTACCTTATCTCTCCACACTTCAGGCTCTCTGCCTTTATTCCTGATGAAGGGCTTTTGCCTGAAACGTCGATTTTCCTGCTCCTTGGATTCTGCCTGAATTGCTGTGCTTTTCCAGCACCATTCTAATCTAGAATCTGGTTTCCAGCATCTGCAGTCCTTGTTTTTACCTGCATGAGAAGTACCCAACTCCTGTTGGATGGCTATACATCTCCTCTCATTGAGCTAGTCCACCCCCACACCCCAGCACCACACAGAGTGGCTGTTATGGAACTAAAGGACTTATGGTTACCCACTCCCTTGGCTGTAGAAACAGGGCTTCCCTGACCAAAAACACTCAACTAGATGCTTGACCATGGCTAATCCTTTGGACTGATATTGGAGGCTACCCTCGACTTACTGTATCAGAAGGCTTGACTGACATGTGCTACCATGGACTTTGCTTCCTGTATATGCAGCGTGCTTGTCACATAAGCTGCTAGCACATGGTGCAAGTATGTGATGGGCAAAGAACAGTGCTGCACATCGAAATGTACACCTTCTTAGGACTGCTGATCAGCCAGGCAGGCTGCCAGGTTGAGTGACCTTGCTAATGATCAGCCAATGCTAAGAGAGCAAGTGAGCACCCCTCAGATGAAGCTTGGTTCAATCTATGAGTTGGGTGCCTATCCCTGCATGAAACATTCCCTTGAAGCAGTCTTTCAATACTGCAGTGAAGATCTATAATTCCTTAGAATCCTGCAACAGAAGTACCATCATGATCCTGAGGGTTGGTCAGTTATCAGATGCCATGGAAAAGAGGTGTGTGCAGTTGGTGCGGAAGGATCATTTCCGGAGATGCTGTTATTTAGTGAGAAACGTGGAGGCTTGTCATAGCTAATGGCGAGCTGAGGTCACCAGTTACCCGCTCTGTCTTTTGTGTCAACGATTCTTGGCGTCTAACTTGCTTGCAGCAAGTGGCTGTATAAGAATCTGTATATTAATGAGGTGAGCTGATAATAAGGTTATTACCAAGTAGTAATCTTCTTTAATAGGCAACTCGCCACTTCCTAGCATGAGCCTCACACTGAAGCTAAGAACTTATTTAAAAGATGCAATGAATTACTAGGCCTCAGTGGACTTCTCACACAATTCTAGCACATTTACTTCCATAGCCCATGTCATTCAGGCCCAAATAAGATTCTGCCTAAAGTAACCATTTAGCTTCTCTGGCATTTCTCTATTCCTAGTTATAAATGTTCTCACTCACATTTGTATTAACTAAATATTTCCTTGTTACATACCTGTAGAAGTTTTAGAATCCATTTTTAAGCTTTTTTTTCTAGATTGTATTTATATTCTATTCTTTTTCTTATCGGCATCTTGTTCCGCCTTTGCTGTATTCTGAAAAATTCCCAATCCTCAGATTTAGTTTCATTTCTGAGCATGTTCTCAGATTTTTTTTCTTTTAATCTTATACAATCCTTAATTGTCATAGCCTTTAATGGGCCGGCAGCTTTTGATAGAAAAAGACTTCAGTGTCGAGGTACCTGATAAGCTGAGAATGTTGCCTGTCAGGCTGCCAATAGCTGATTGGAGCTTGATCCAATGAACTTCCATGTTGGTGGGAATAGAGTGGAGGGAGGATTTCGGATATTTGGATAATTGGGGCTCATTCTGGGTAGTGGGTGGGAGCTCTACAAACAGGATGGCCTACACCTGAACCAGAGGAGTACCAATATCCAAGGGGGAAGGTTTGGTAATGCACTTTGGGAGGGTTTAAACTAATTCAGCAGGGAGATGGAAACCGAAATTATAGTTCCAGTGACAAGGAGATTAAGAATAGTGAGGTCAGAGGTGAGGTATTAAAGTCGCAAGAGTTCACCTGTAAGCAGGATGGTGGTTTGAAGTATCTCTACTTCAACGCCAGGAGTAGCCAGAATAAGGTGGATGAACTTGAAGCATAGGTTGGTACCTGAGACTTCGATGTTGTGGCCATTTCAGAGACATGGAAAGAGCAGGGATAGGAATGGTTATTGCAGGTTCCAGGATTTAGATGTTTCAGTAAATACAGAGAAAATGGTAAAAGAGGGGGAGGTGTGGCATTGTTATTAAAAGACAGAATTACAGTTGCAGAAAGGACATTTGACGACTCATCTACTGAGGTGGTATGGGCTAAGGTTAGAAACAGGAAAGGAAAGGTCACCGTTCCAAAGATGTAGAGGAACGATAACAAAGGTGATTCTGGATAGGAGCGAGAGTAAAGGGTGGTTGTTATGGGGGACTTTAACTTTCCAAGTATTGACTGGAAATGCAATAGTTCGAGTACTTTAGACAGGTCAGTTTTTGTCCAATGTGTCTCGGATGGTTCCCTTCACAGTATGTAAACAAGCCAACAAGGAGTGAGGCCACATTGGATTTGGTACTGGGTAATGAACCAGGCCAGGTGTTAGATTTGGAGGTAGGTGAGCATTTTGGTAATAGTGACCACAATTCAGTTATGTTTACTTTAGCAATGGAAAGGGCTAGGTATATAACACAGGACAAGAGTGAATGCTGGGGGAATGGCAATTATGATACGATTAGACAAGATTTAGGATGTATAGAATGAGGAAGGAAACTGAAGGGATGGGCACAATTGAAATGTGAAGCTTATTCAAGGAACAGCTACTGTCTGTCCTTGATAAATATGTACCTTTCAGACAGGAAGGAAGTAGTTGAGTGAGAGAGCTGTGGTTTATTAAAGAAGTTGAATCTCTTGTCAAGAGGAAGAAGAAGGCTTATGTTAGGATGAGATGTGAAGGCTCACTTAGGGAGCTTGAGAGTTACATGTTAGCCAGGAAAGACCAAAACAGAGGACTAGGAAGAGCCAGGAGGGGACATGAGAAGTCATTGGCAGCTGGAATCAAGGAAAATCCTAAAGCTTTCTATCGGTATAACAGGAATAAAAGAATGACTAGAGAAAGATTAAGGCCAATCAAGGATAGTAGCGGAAGTTGTCCGTGGAGTCTGAGGGGATAGGGGAAGCGTTAAATTTAGATTAAATTAGACTTACAGTGTGGAAACAGGCCCTTCGGCCCAACAAGTCCACACCGACCCGATGAAGAGCAACCCACCCATACCCCTACATTTACCCCTACCTAACACTATGGGCAATTTAGCATGGCCAATTCACCTGACCCGCACATCTTTGGACTGTGGGAGGAAACCGGAGCACCCGGAGGAAACCCACGCAGACACGGGGAGAACGTGCAAACTCCACACAGTCAGTCGCCTGAGTCGGGAATTGAACCCGGGTCTCAGGCGCTCTGAGGCAACAGTGCTAACCACTGTGCCATCGTTCCGCCCAGAATTGAATATTTTTCCTCGGTATTCACACTGGAAAAAGACAATGTTGTCCAGGAGAATACTGAGATACGGGCTACTAGACTAGATGGGATTGAGGTTCACAAGGAGGAGATGTTAGCAATTCTGGAGAGTGTGAAAAATAGGTAAGTCTTCTGGGCCAGATGGGATTTATCCTAGGATTCTCTGGGAAGCCAGGGAGGAGATTGTAGAGCCTTTGGCTCTGACCTATATGTTGTTATTGTCTACAGGAATAGTGCCAGAAGACTAGAGGATAGCAAATGTTGCCCTCTTGTTCAAGAAGTGGAGTAGAGATAACCTGGTAATTATAGACCAGTGAGCCTTACTTCAGTTGTGGATAAGGTATTAGAAAAGGTTATAAGAGATAGGATTTATAATTGTCTAGAAAGGAATAAGTTGATTAGGCACAGTAAACACTTTTTTGAAGGATAGGTTCTTCTTCACAAACCTTAATAAGTTATTTGAGATGGTGACCAAACAGGTGGATGAGGATAAAGTGGTTGATGTGGTGTATATGGATTTCAGTAAGGTGTTTGGTTAGGTTCCTCACAGTTATCTGTTGCACAAAATATGACGGCATGGCATGAAGGGTGATTTAGCGGTTTGAATCAGAATTGGCTAGATGAAAGAAACAGAGGGTGCTGGTTGATGGGAAATGTGTTCATCTTGGAGCTCAGTTGATAGGGGTGCACTGCAAGGATCTGTTTTGGGGTCTTTGTCATTTTTAGAACTGACCTAGATGTGGGCTTGGCAGAATGGGTTAGTAAATTTGCAGATGACACGAAGGTCAGTGGAGTTGTGAATTGTGTGAAAGGATGAATATGTAAGATAGCTCGCTGAGCTTGAAGGTTTGATTTCAGACATTTTGTCACCATAGTAGGTAACATCATCAGTGAGAGTCTCCGGTGAAGCTCTTGTGGTATGTCCTGCCTCTCTATTTATAGGTCTTGGTTTCTTAAGGTGGATGATGTCATGTCCAGTTCTTTTCTCAAGGGAAGGTAGATAGGTTCTAAATCGATGTGTTTATTGATGGAGTTCTGGATAAAACGCCATGCCTCTAAGAATTCTCGTGTGTGTCTTTGTTTCACCTGTCCTAGGATGTGTGTGTTGTCTCAGTCAAAGTGGTGTCCTTCTTTGTCTGTATGTATAGAAACTAGTGATAGTGGGTCGTGTTGTTTGGCGGCCAGTTGGTGTTCATGTATCTTGGAGGCAAGTTTCCTGCTAGTTTTTCTGATGTAGTGTTTTTTACAGATCTTGTATGGCATCTTGTAAATGACGTTAGTTTTGCTGGTGCTGTTTAATGGATCCTTTAGATTAATTAGTTGCTGTTTAAGTGTGTTGGTAGGTTTGTGGGCTACCATATGCCAGTGGGTCTGAGTATTCTGGAAGTAATTTCTGATATGTCTTTGATATAAGGTAATGTAGCTATAGTTTTTGCTAGCATTGTGTCTGCTTGTTTGGGTTTGTTTCTGAGGAATCGGCAAATTGTGTTTATTGGGTACCCGTTTGTCCGTATGGATATTCTTCCTCTGCTTTTTGTAGTTCTTGGGTGCTGCAGTGTGATGTAGCTCATTGAAATAATGTCTTGATGCAGCTCCATTTGTGGGTGTTGGGATGATTGCTTTTGAAGTTAAGTATTTGGTCTGTGTTTGTTGTTTTTTTGTCGACGCTGGTTTGATGCTCTCCATGAAATGTACATTCAACTGTCACGTATAGAAATGGGAGTCTGTTGTCGTTCTCCTCCTCTTTTGTGACTTCTGTGCCTGTCAGGATATTGTTGATGGTGTATGTTTCCTCTAATTTGTTCTGTTTTGTGATGGCAAAGGTGTCACCTTCATAGCAAACACAAAGTTTGGGTTGAATAGACAGGAGGCCAGCTTTATCAAGTCTTAGCATTACTGCCTCCGCTATGAGCCCTGATATTGGTGATCCCATAGGTGTTCCATTGACTTGTTTGTAGGTTTTGTTATTGAATGTGAAGTGGGTGGTAGGCACAGGTCCGCTAGCTTGAGGATGTCGTCTTTGCTGATGAAGTTGGTGCTATCTGGTGTTTGTGGTCCTGGTTTTCCTAGTAGTGATGCCAGTGTTTCTTTGGCCAGGTTGATGTTAACTGATGTGAAACAAGCTGTAATGTCAAAGGAGACCATTATTTCATCCTCTTCTACCTGGGTATCTTTGATGGTGTTCAGGAATTTTTGGATGGAGTGAATGGAGTGGCGTGAATCTTCATTTAGGTGTTTTAGTTTTTGGTGGAGTTTTTTGGCTAGCCTATATGTTTGTGTACAAGGTAGGGATTCTAGATTAGTGGTGCTGGAAAAGCACAGCAGTTCAGGCAGCATCCAAGGAGCAGTAAAATTGACGTTTTGGGCAAACACTCTTCATCAGGAATACAGGCAGAGGTGCCTGAAGGGTGGAGAGATAAATGAGAGGAGGGTGGGGGGCGGGAAGAAAGTAACATAGAATACAAGAGGTGAGTGGGAGAGGGGATGAAGGTGATAGGTCAGGGAGGAGGGTGGAGTGAATAGGTGGAAAAGATGATAGGCAGGTAGGACAAGTTATGGGGGCAGCGCTGAGCTGGAAGGTTGAATCTGGGGTGAGGTGGGGGAAGGGGAAATGAGGAAACTGTTGAAGTCCATATTGATGCCCTGGGGTTGAAGTGTTCCGAGGCGGAAGATGCGGCATTCTTCCTCCAGGCGTCTGGTGGTGAGGGAGCGGCGGTGAAGGAGGCCCAGGACCTCCATATCCTCGGCAGAGTGGGTGGGGGAGTTGAAATGTTGGGCCACAGGGCAGTGTGGTTGATTGTTCCCTAAAGCGCTCTGCTAAGAGGCATCCAGTCTCCCCAATGTAGAGGAGACCGCATCGGGAGCAACGGATACAATAAATGATATTGGTGGATGTTTGTACCAGGTAGGAAGACTATGGGTCTGAAGGGAGCCTCAGGATTGTGTATTTTTGCTAATCCAGGGAAGTGTGGTGTTTTGGATCTATCTGATTTCATGTTTTGGATGTCTGCCCGGTTTAATTCTCATGATTTTTTTTGTGCCTCACACCCACTTCGCATTCAATAACAAAACCTACAAACAAGTCAATGGAACACCTATGGGATCACCAATATCAGGGCTCATTGCTGAAGCAGTGATGAAGAGAATTGAACAAACTGCCTTCCCATCTATCCAATCCAAACTTTGGGTCCACTACGTAAACGACACCCTTGTCATCACAAAACGGAACAAATTAGAGGAAACATACAACACCAACATCAATATCCTGACAGGCATAAAATTCACAAAAAAGGAACAGAACGACAACGGACTCCCATTCCTAGACGTGACAGTTAAATGTACATTTAATGGACAGCTTCAAACCAACACAGACGTAATCATCCCAATACCCACAAACTGAGCTGCATCAAGACATTATTTCAACAAGCTACATCACACTAGTACCCAAGTACTACAAAAAGCAGAGGAAGAATATATCTATACAATGTTTTCAAGAAAAACGACTACCCGATAAACACAATTCGCTGATTCCTCAGAAACAAACCCAAACGAGCAGACACAATGCCACCAAAAACTTTAGCCACATTACCTTACATCAAAGACATATCAGAAATTATGTCCAGACTACTCAGACCCATTGGCATCATGGTAGACCACAAACCTACCAACACACTTAAACTGTGAATAATTAACCCAAAGGATCCATTAAATAGCAACAGTAAAACTAATGTCATTTACAAGATACCATGCAAAATCTGTAAAAAAAAACACTACATCGGACAAACTGGTAGGAAACTTGCCACCAAGATACATGAACACCAACTGGCCACCAAATGACATGACCCACTATCACCATTTTCTATACATACAAAGGAGGACACTACTTTGACTGGGACAACCCACACATCCTAGGACAGGTGAAACAAAGACACACACAAGAATTCTTAGAGGCATGGCAATCTAACCAGAACTCCATCAATAAACACATTGATTTAGAACCTATCTACCTTCCTTTGAGAAAAGAACCAGAAATGACATCATCCACTTTCAGAAACCAGACCTATAAATAGAGAGGTGGGACAAACCACTAGCGCTTCAGCAGAGACTCTCACTGATGATGTTACCTAGTATGGTGATGAAATGTCTCTAATCAAACCTTCAAGCTCAGCAAGGTATCTTACGTACTGATCATCAACCTGAGCAACAAATCTTCTCAAATATCGCTAGTGCTGAAGGATGTTGCAGGTTACAGAGGGACATAGATAAGCTGCAGAGCTGGGCTGAGAGATGACAAATGGAGTTTAATGCAGAAAAGTATGAGGTGATTCACTTTGGAAGGAATAAAAGGAATGCAGAGTACTGGGCTAATGATAAGATTCTTGGTAGTGTAGATGAGCAGAGAGTTCTCAATGTTCATGGACATAGATCCCTGAAAGTTGCCACCCAGGGTTTAAAAATGTGTTGCTGGAAAAGTGCAGCAGGTCAAGCAGCATCAAAGGAACAGGAGAATCAACGTTTCAGGCATAAGCCCTTCTTCACGTTGATAGGATTGTTAACAGGCATATGGTGTGTTAGCTTTTATTGATAGAGAGATTGAGTTTTGGAGCCATGAGGTCATGCTGCAGCTGTGCAAAACTCTAGTGTGGCCACACTTGGAATATTGTGTACAGTTCTGGTCACTGCACTATAGGAACCTTTGGAAAGAGCTCAGAGGAGATTTACTAGGATGTTGCCTGGTATGGAGGGAAGGTCTTATGAGGAAAGGCTGAGGGACTTGAGGCTGTTTTTGTTAGAGAGAAGAAGGTTAAGAGGTGACTTCATTGAGACATATAAAGTAATCAGAGGGTTAGGTAGGGTGGACAGTCAGACCCTTTTCCTCAGATGGTGATGGCTAGCACAAGGGGACATAGCTATAAATTGAGGGGCAATAGATATAAAACAGATGTCAGAGATAGTTTCTTTAATCAGAGAGTAGTAAGAGCATGAAATACACTGCCTGCAACAGTAGGAGACTCGCCAACTTTAAGGGAATTTAAATGGTCATTGGATGAGCATATGGATGAAAATGGAATAGGGTAGGATAGATAGACTTCAGATTGGTTCCACCCATCGGCGCAGCATCAAGGGCTGAAGGGCCTGTACTGCGCTGTAATGTTTTATGTTCTATACTTACCTTGAAAGAGACTTCCCCCAAACTTAATGCACAGAGCACACAATCGCAGCATTTTTTTTACACTATCTGCTTTTACAGTTGCAAGATGTTTATTCAAAGAGTTTAGATAGAGAGACCCACAGATGTTCAGGCTGAAGATGGCTTGAAACCTTACACTAAAGAAATGGCATCCCTTCCACCACCAGTGGAGATGGAATGCCAACAGTGAACATTACATTCCACCCTGGAGGGATTGGCTTTCTAATTACATTTATTTCTTCTGTCCATACATGCATCTCAAGGAAGGTCTGTATCTCAATTTGTTAGGATACTTCACAGCAAGAAGTAGTAAGACATTGATGAAAGTTCAGAAGAATGCACTCAGAGGAGATAAAATCAATAAAATGTAGCAGCATTTTAAATTATTGTTGTTTGGATTGAAGAGAGAAATATTTGAAGATCTTGAATAAAAACAGAAAATACTGAAAATACAATTGTAGAATCTTGCAAAGGTATTTGTGCAAAGACAGTTTTTGTCAAGAAGCCTTTTTAAACTCGGAGTCATTGTTTCAAGTAAAAGGGGATTAATTTTAAAGGAGATGTGAGAAACAGGTTTTTTTTACAGTGTGTTAAGTGCCTGTAATGCACTGCTACAATACAACGTTTAAGAGGCGAAACGTGTGGCGCTGAAAAAGTACGAGTAAAAAATGAGGTCTGCAGATGCTGGAGATCACAGCTGAAAATGTGTTGCTGGTTAAAGCACAGCAGGTCAGGCAGCATCTCAGGAATAGGGAATTCGACGTTTCGAGCATAAGCCCTTCGATGAAGGGCTTATGCTCGAAACGTCGAATTCCCTATTCCTGAGATGCTGCCTGACCTGCTGTGCTTTAACCAGCAACACATTTTCAGCTGAAAAAGTACAGCAGGTCAGGCAGCATCTGAGGAACAGGAGTATGGACGTTTCGGGCATAAGCCCTTTATCAGGAATGCCTGACCTGCTGTGCTTTTCCAGCACCACACTTTTTGACTCTGATCTCCAGCATCTACAGTCTCACTTTCTCCGAACGTTTAAGAGGCATCTTGATAGACATATGAGTAAGCAGGGAATGTGTACCGCATAGAGGCATTTTAGTTTTGGAAGACATCATATGTTAGTGAAGTCTTACGGGACCAAAGGGGCCTGCTCCTGTGTTGTACTGTTCTTTCCCTTTGTTCATTGAATACAGAGACTTTCTGGCACAGAAGGGATACCCTGGTAGACAATATAAAGGAGCAAATGTTTTGCCTTTGCTGTGAGGATATCTCTGAATGGAGGTTCTTCTTGCAGCATGAGTGGTGCTGCCAAAGCTGCAAAGTTTCCAGCCCTTTAATTTGGCTAGCTTGTACTACATAATTGTGGAATCAAGCCTTCAGATGTGGGTTTGATTCAAATCCTGCAGAAATTACACTAAATCTCATTCACATTGCTTACCAAAGCTGGTTTCCATTCTGGGGACATTTCAGCTTTTAAACTTTTATCTTTGACCTCACCTCCATGACCTCACCTTTCTGTGTCTATGCAACCTCCTCCATTGCTAAGAAAATTCAAAATCTTTATGGTCCTCTAAATCTAGTCTCTGCCTCATATTGATTTGCCTTTAGGTGCCTATTCCATGAATTCTGGAAAACCCCTGTAGGTGTGTCCACCTCTTTCCTCTTTTAAAATATTGCTTAGATACTAAGGACTGAATATTTTGGCTTAACTGGATGTCCTGGCACTGGGAACAACATAGTCTTCCATATTGTTCCTTGATATTTCAAGTGTTGTGTCACTGGGTTTCACATACACCATGCCTGTCACTGCCTATCAGATTGCCTTATCACTGCAATCAAGCATGTTCTGCAGCTTAAGGCATTAGTATATTTTTCTAATTTTATTTTCATTTTAAATTGAGTTAATTTACACTACCTGTGCTCATTGCTATAAACTCCAAGATATTAGTGTGAGAAAAATAATCTAGAAATGAAATCATGTTGCATAGAGGAGTTATTGGATGTATTAAGATGGATAAATCTCCTGGTCTTGACCAGAAATATCCAATAACCCTGCAAGACGCTAGAGAAAAACTTCCAGGGGCCCTGGCTGATATATTTGCATCATCAATAGCCACGGGTGAGGTCCCAGAAGTCCTGAGGGTCAGAAGTGTTGTGGAGAAAGTGAGGTCTGAGATGCTGGAGATCAGAGCTGAAAATGTGTTGCTATAAAAGCGCAGCAGGTCAGGCAGCATCCAAGGAACAGGAGATTCGACGTTTCGGGCATAACCCCTTCTTCAGGAATCATTTTTCGATATGGCTAGGAAGAACTGTTTGTTTAGTGTATGGATTCTTCTGTGGATGAAGAACAGTAGAGGTCCTTTGCAAGTCTGCGAGAGTGTTGTCCTGAGCTGGGGTAGGTCTAATTGCAGGGAATGTAGGTAGCGGCGCATGGCTGCAAGGGTGGAATGGAGGATCCGGAGGGAGGTCTGTTGCTGGAGGCTTCGGATTTGTTGTAGGTACTGGTTGTCCTGGTTGGGTCCAAATTTTGTTGGTTGGAGTCCGTGCGGGATCAGTCGGTTCCGTAGGCAGGTGCTGAGGAAGGAGATGTGGCTGTGGTAGCGAGTCTGTTTGAGAACGTGGCTGAAGAGCTGCTGTGCAGAGGAGATGACCTGGGGTGTGCAGTGAGAGAGGGACTCACTGAAATCCTTGTAGAGGGAGGAAGAGAGCTTCTTCAAGGAAGGCATCCTTGCAAGAGGATTTGCAGTAGGTTAAAATCTTTGAGGAGAAAGTGAGGTCTGCAGATGCTGGAGATCAGAGCTGAAAATATGTTGCTGGAAAAGCGCAGCAGGTCAGGCAGCATCCAAGGAACAGGACATTCGACGTTTTGGGCATAAGCCCTTCTTCAGAAGTGTTATGCCCTAATTCAAGAAAGGCTACAGAGAAAAACTTAGGACCTATAGATCAGTAGCCCTAACATCTGTGATAGGTAAGTTACTTGAGAAGATTCTAAGATAAGATATATGCATTTGGAAATACAGGGTTCAATTAGGAGGAGTCAGCGTGGCTTTGTGAGTGGGAAATCATGCCTCACAAATTTGTTAAAATTCTTTGATGAAGTGACCAGGCAGATTGATGAGAGCAGGGCGGTAGACATAACCTGTGTAAATGTCACTAAGGCCTTTGATAAGGTACCATATCCTTTGATGTGGTAGGCTACACTGGAAGATTAGATAACATAGAATCCATGGAGAGCTAGCAAATTGGACACAGTTGGCTTGATGGTAGGAAGCAGAAGGTAATGGAAGGATGCTTGTCAGACTGGAGCCCTCCGACTAGTAATGTACCTCAGGGGTCGATGCTGAGCCCATTCTGTTTGTTATCTATCTCAATGATTTGAATGACATTGTGTAAGGCATGATTAAGTTTGTAGATAACACTAAATAGGTGGTATCATGGACAGTGAGGAAGATTATTGGAAATTGCAGCAGGCTCTTGATCATTGGGGAAGTGGGCCAAGAAATGGTAAATGGAGTTTTATATAAATAAGTGTGAGGTCTTGCATTTTGGAAAGTCAAATCAAGATAGGAGTTTCATGGTGATTGGTAAGGTCTTAAGGAGTGTAGTGGTACAAAGGGACCTTGGAGTTCAGGTGCACAATTTTCTGAAAGTGGAGTCACAGGTGGAAAGGGCAGTGAAGAACGCTTTTGGTACTCTGGCCTTCATCAATCAGGGCTTTGAGTATAGAAGTTGGAAGGTTATGTTTCAGTTGTACAGGTTGTTGGTGAGGCTGCACCTGGAGTTTTGTATTTGGGTTTTGATCACCTTGCTGTCGGAAGGATGTTTTTAAACTAGAAAGCGTGCAGAAGAAATTTACAAGGATGTTGCTAGGACTCAACGGTCTGAGTTATACGAAGGGGTTGGACAGGCTAGGACTTTTGTTTTTAGAGCATCGGAGACTGAGGGGGAATGTTATTAGATTAGATTACTTACAGTGTGGAAACAGGCCCTTCGGCCCAACAAATCTACACCAACCTGTCGAAGCGCAACCCACCCAGACCCATTCCCCTACATTTACCCCTTCACCTAACACTACGGGCAATGTAGCATGGCCAATTCTCTTAACCTGCACATTTATGGACTGTGGGAGGAAACCGGAGCACCCGGAGGAAACCCACGTAGACACGGGGAGAATGTGCAAACTCCACACAGACAGTCGCCTGAGGTGGGAATTAAACCTGGGTCTCTGGCGCTGTGAGGCAGCAGTGCTAATCATTGAGCCCACATGTATAAGATCATGAGAGGCATGAATTGACTGAGGGAAAATGTTGGGGAATCAAGGACTAGAGGGCATCAGTTTAAGGTTAGACGGGAAAGAATAAAAGAGAACCTGAGGGGTAATGTTTTCACACAGAGAGTGATACGCATACGGAATGAGCTGCCAGCAGAAGTGGTTGAGGCAGGTACATTAACAACATTTAAATGGCATTTGGACAAATACATGATAGGAAAGGTATAGAAGAATTTGGGCCAAGTGCAGGGCAAAGAGCTTAGTGTGGAAGGATATTTAATCTGAAAATGTGTTGCTGGTTAAAGCACAGCAGGTTAGGCAGCATCCAAGGAACAGGAAATTTGACGTTTCGGACATAAGCCCTTCATCAGGAATGCCCGAAACGTCAAATTTCCTGTTCCTTGGATGCTGCCTAACCTGCTGTGCTTTAACCAGCAACATATTTTCAGCTGTGATCTCCAGCATCTGCAGACCTCATTTTTTACCCAAGGATATTTAATCGACATGCACCAGTTTGGGCTGAAGGACCAGTCTTTATGCTGTTGGAATCTCTGACTCTATTCACTTCATAATATTTAGTATTACTTTTCAAATAAGATGAACTTAAATAAAGGACATTTCTGAAACAAATGGATCAAATCTTACTATTTGACAAATCTATAGAATTGTAAGGCATTCTACTATGTTCCTTTAATATTAGAAAAGTGTTGAGGTATTGAAGGACCACTTTAAACATTAAGTTCTACCTTCAGAATTTGCCCAATGGGATACTATTACCAATAATTCACATTCAGATATAATTTACACAGGATAAAATACTGAATAAATCAGTTGGTTTCACAAGATTTGAGATAATTTATTATTCCCAATATTCACACGTCGATCGGTTGACATCTGTATATATGTTTTTATGGCAGGTTACTTCTGAATTAATAGAATTATATATAAAATTTCTCAAAGTTTCACTTTTTTGTGCTTTGGAATATGCTACTCTTCAAGTATCATACATTAATTCATATATAAAAATTGGAAAAAATATTCAGATAGGTCTTGTCCAGAAAAAATAAAAAATCAACAACACCAGGTTATCATCCAACAGGTTTATATTCAGATAGGTCATGTCCAAAAAAAGTTAAAAGTTGCACACCAGGTTATAGTCCAACAGGTTTATTTGGAAGCACTAGCTTTCAGAGCGCTGTTCCTTGGTACCTGAAGAAGGTGCTAATGCTTCCAAATAAACCTGTTGGACTATAACTTGGTGTTATGTAATTTTTAACATTATCCACTCCAGTCCAACACCTGTTCTTCTACATCATGTCCTGAAAATGTCAAGCAAATCAAATCCAACCAATTATTGCCCCATCAGCTTACTGTTGATTGTCAGCTAATTGATGTGAACAATTGCACCCGGGTTGTGTGGTGCAATTACTTTCATCACTTTGGTGCAGTCAAGTGACACGTACTCAGTAATAACTAGTTAAGTGTTACCCATTTTGGATTAAGGCAGGGAAATACAGCCTTGATCTGAATTTGCAGAAGAAAGTTGAATTGAAAAGCTGAGATGAGAGTGACTGGGAATATCAATGAAACGCTGGCATCAAAATCAATGGCATCAATCCAACATCTGAAAAAATGTGGTGCAAAATTTAAGTTAATGGTAATTATAGAAAACAAAACTCTCCACTAGAAAAAGGAAGATGGTTCCACTTATTGGAAGTCCATCATTTCATCCCTAGAGTTATTCAGGATGGCTGATGTTGCTGTGCTCTGTCCAGACATGCCAAGGATGTTAGTCTGGTTATGTCAACATCTGCGCAATAAGGAGGTATAATAAGTAAGCATGAGAACTAGCTTTAGAGAGCAGTCTCCTTTACAGGACTGAAACTTTCCAATACGAGTCAGTCTCAATTGATTGTTGGCTGCTACACAAATGCCTTACTGGGAAACTCAGCATTAAAACATTTTTTGAATATCAAGTTACTTAACTTACTGCCTTGATACCCATTACGCATAAGAAACAACTCAGGTCTTTCTCTCTCAATCATATCCTTTTATCTCACTCATTACTTAAGTTTTTGCACACAATTTTACATTGAATTAAATATTCTGGCCTACATTTTCTGATTTAGACCAGTGGGCCAGTTTGTCCTCCATGGGTATGAAACAGAAGATAGGATCCCAATCAGATGAGGAGCAGCCAATCATTATGATTGTCAGGGGATATTATTATGCCTGCCTTAAATCACAGGATTGTGATATATTGTTACTGATCAGTTCTTCCTCATACTGATGCAGCTACATAACCTCCTGAAACAGGCAAAAAAAAACTCAGAATAAGCAAGATATATTCTGGAAAACTCCTTTTCAATCAAATGTTCACACTCTGAGATAGCCCAAAAAACTGTAACATCTATTTTGGTTTAGCCATCTTTAAAACATAAGATTCACTCTGTAAAATGTATGAAAATAAATGTTTGATAAGCACAAACATTGCTTTCATTATTCCTCCTCCTTTCGGTGCCCGTCTTGTACTTGAGATGCTTTCCCTCACTTTCTCAAAACTGAAGCAGAAAACACAGGAAGAAAGTCAAACTTAAAGTGAATACAAAACCAACATATTGCAACAATTAAAACACAAGTCTGCTCAGTCTTCCTTTACACTTTTAAACTCCAATTTGATGCCAACTCAAGTATATTATCACAAAATAAGTTTGAAACCTTTTGTATGGTATATGACTATAATTAGTCATACAACCTGGGCTTTGTGATAGGGTTGCCAACCTTCCAGAGTGTTCCTAGAATTCCCAGAAATTAACATTTCATCTTCAGGTCAATGTTGTGGACAACCTTAGTGAAAACTATTAGAATATTAAAATAAGTTAAGATCAGAGTGCTGCTTCCTCCGGCCTCCGGAACTACTCGGCCACCATTTGCCGCGAGGCCAGGACAGTCACCATCCCCACGAATATCCAGCACCACTCTAATCTTGACTCTGATCTCCAGCATCTACACTTTTGCCGAATACTAAAATCAGACCAGAAACAAAAATAATTAGAAATGAACCATCAAAGTTTTTAATGATACTTTGAGACAGTGAAAGCAAACTAGAGAGAATAGTTTCAACACTAACTTACATTGAATAGAAATGAAGGAGAGCATTGTTTGTTGAGCTAGGCTATCTGAGCTACAACTATCAAATTGCAATGGCTAAGTTATACAGTCAAGGTACGCCTAGGTCGTCCTACAGAATCAATATTTGACCAGTCCTTTGCCCTTTTAGCAAATGCTGAAGACATCTGATATAGGTCTGAATACTAATTCAAATTTCTTCTGCTGGTGAGCTTCATAACTGTTTGGTTCAGCATTGGCAGAACAAGTGTAGGAAATTCAGGCTGATGTTTATTTCTGGAAAGATTCTGATTTACCTTTGATGGGACACCTATAAAATAAATTGCACAAGATATGGAACTAAAATGGTAAACTATACCTTATTAATTCCATTCAAACTTACTGCCTGTCCTCCATGAAAGCCCAAAGTGTCTGGCACAACCCTGTTGGAATTTATCAGATATTCCTGCAATTGAATTGTAAAGTTGAAAAGAATATAAGGCTGTGGAATTGTCTGCAAAGTTTTTGTTATCTCTGAATTTATTATTGTTTCTGTTTCTTTTCCTATGGGAGGAAAATGAAAGCAATTTATGCTGTTTGCACACTATGATACTGTCTGCTTTCACAGTTTTCTTTAGAAATCTTTGAGTGTGCTCTGAGCAGCAAGCCTGTGATATCCTGTCTTGTCCCATTATCTTATTGATAGTCATTCTTAACAGTTTGATTACAATAACTCACTGCCTGACTGCTTATCATTGCAGCAGAGTTTACTTTCCAGCTCACAACCTACCATAGATAAAGAAGGTCAGAAAGAAAAGAAAATGTGAGAGTTTGTTGGACAATGACTATGCATCTGAGCTTGCATTCTGACATTAAAAGGGAGATCCCGGGTGGTTTAGAATTTAATTATTTTCTGTTATTTCCCCGATAGCTTTGATATGTAGCATTCACAAGTTGAAAATGACAGGTTCTCATTTAACCAAATAATACAGTTCTATCATCTTGCTCTCACCTATTTCTACGAATGTATTCACAGGAAATTAAATCAACTAGAATGAATACATTGACTCATGTTCATAATGCATTGCAGTAACAATGAAAAAAAACAAATGTAGAATGAATAGTAATTCAGCCGATTGGTCTCTACATTGAGACTAGTGCAATACTTTGACTCTTATTGCCACCTGCACACATTGGAGTACATGATTCTATAGTTAATTTTTTTTCTATAATTAAGCAGGTATCAATAACACCGTTTAATGCTGTGTTTCACTGAATAATGGCAACAAATTAAAAGAATGGTAATTTATTAGTCTTCCAGTTCCCCTCAGACTTTCTGTGGTATTAAAATGTGATTAGTATCTCACAACATTATCCTTCAACAGAATCTCCACCACCTGTGCAAACAGAATAAGCAAACAGTGTGCCTCTTTAATTAATTAGCCTGGAGAATGTGCACTGAGGTATAGAGACTAGATATTCAGTTCCTCAGAATCTGAGTTCAGAGGAGGACGGAGCAAAACATAATCTCCACCCAACAATATGCTCATTCTCTACCTACCTTTGGACTATTTGTGTAGTGGCAGCACTGGGTGGAGCCAGTGGCATGTAGAAAATTAGGTTTGTTAAGGGCCTAATACAGACTAATTAAAAAAGGAGGGTTTTGATTCTGGTCAAACTCCAAGTTTGTGAATTAGTCAGGGTCCATTAGTTGGATATATGGAGCTAGGTATCTTACAGTCAACTTTTCTTCCTGTTGAGGTTCAAGATCAGCTACAGGCTACACTATTGAGGGACTCAAAAACCTTTCAAAGTGATGAGTTGGCTGTTGATTATATTTTTTAACTAAATACAAAAATAATTTGAAGAAAGGGCACATCCAAATCACAGAATCATACAGTATGGAAACGGACGTTTAGGTGTGGCTCGTTCCATATATGCACCATCCCATGTATGAAAAGGTTGACCCTCAGCTCCTTTAAATCTTTCCTCTCTCCCTTTAAACCTAGGCCCGCTAGTTTTGAACTCCTCTAACCTTGGAAAAAAAACTTGGCTATTCACCTTATCTATGCCCCCCCCGTGATTTAATAAACATTTAAGATCACCCCTCAGCCTTCGATGCACCAGGGAAAAAAAATCCCAGCCCATCCAGTCTCTCCCTATAATTCAAAATCTCCAGTCCAAGCAATATCCTTGTAAATTTTTTTCTGCACCCTTTCTAGTTTAACAACATCTTTCCCATTAGCAGGATGACCAGAATTGTACACAGCGTTCTAAAAGTGGCCGCACAAATGCCTTGTCTAGTCCCACATGACGTCCCAATTCCTAGACTCAGTGCCCTGACTAATTAAGGCAAGTGTACCAAATGTTTTCTTCACCATTCTGTCTACCTGCAATGCCATTTTCAAGGAACTGTGAGCCTGCACCCCTAGGTGCTTCTGTTCAATAATACTCCTCAGGGCCGAACCATTAACTGTGTAAGTCTTGCCCTGATTTGCCTCATCAAAATACAACACCTCGCACCCATTGGTTCATCTGATCAAGGTAGCCTTCAATACACTTCAATAGTCTTCTTCACTGTCCACTGTATCGCCAATTTTGATGTCATCACAAACTCACTAACCATACCTCCAATATTCTCATCCAGAACTGATCCTTACAGCACATCACCAGTTGCAGGCCTCCAGTCTGAATAACAACTCTCTACCACCACCCTCTGTCTTCTACCAATGTGCTCTCTCCCTGGATCCCCTATGATCTAATCTTACTGTCCATTGTACCATGCAGGACCTTGTTGAGAAACACTCTCAGCTATCACCCTCTGCTTCCTGCCACTCCACTAATTCTGGATCCAATGAGCCAACTTTCCTTGAATCCATGAGCTTTTAGCTTTGCTATCAGTCTCTCATGTAGGATCCTAACAAAGATGTGGAAGAGCCGGTGTTAGACTGGGGTGGATAAAATTAAAAATCACACAACATCGGGTTATAATCTGGTGTTGTGTGATTTTTAACTTGATCTTAAGAAAACCTCATCTACACATTTTAAAAATTTATTGAACTTAATCTAAAATGACTTACATTCAAGCAAGTAGAACAACTGTGAAGTAAATATCGTGAACATACAAACTGGTGAAATACCTACAAGACACATTATATAGCAGATGCAATCAAGAAAGGTCCCATAGATTTTTTATTATCTCACCCAGGTGGTAGTGCACTGTGGTTCACCAAATCTGATTCAAATCTTGCCTCCTTCGCAAGGTTTCTAGTTCTTTACTTGCAAAGGCCTAACCTCAGAATTTCCCTAACAATAACTTCTGTTTACCATGGAGACCATTCTGCTATGACCTGCAACTAATTAAATCATAGATGAAAACATATTGGATCAGAATTAAGTCATTCAGCCCATTGAATCTGCTCTGCCATTCAATCATGGTTAATATGTTTCTCAACCCCATTCTCCTCCCTTCTCCCCTATGATTCAATTACTTATCAAGAACTTATATGTTTCTGTCTTAAATATACTCAATGACTTGGTCTCCACAGCCCTCACGGCACTGAGTTCTGCAGATTCAGCAATTTCTGGCTGAAGAAATTTTTCCTCAACTTAGTTTGTAAAAAGGTTGTCCCTTCACGCTGAGGCTGTGCCTTCAGGCCTTGGTCTCCCCTATTAGTGAAAACATCTCCATATCCGCTATTTCAGGCCTCTCACTATTCTGTAATTATCAAGAAACAGGGCTCCAACTTAGAATAGTTCAGTCACTATTCACCATGCAGATGCTCAATCTCTGCTCTGAAGACTGCTCCTTATGATGTATGAATCTCCACCCGAGCATCATAAGGTAAACACTCAAGTTAGTTAACTTTGCTCTGTGTTTCTTCAAACTTCTTTCCTGAGTTTCACAAAGGAAAAACTTTGCATGGGCCTGCTTGAGCCCAGGTCTTATCTGCACCAACTGGCTACTGAGATTTCTCCTGAATCCCAGGACTGTGGATTAGTTATGGGAAATGCAGGGTTACAGGAATAGGGTAACTATGAATATGATTCTATAATTCCAACAGTTAAGAACTACAGCAGTTCCTACTCCAATGGGCCCCAGCTTGTCAGAGTAAACAGCAGCACTAAACATTATTGACGGCTGTCCCTCTCTGACTAAAAATGACTCTTGAAGTGCTGTTTGACCAGTGAACTGCTAATCAGTGACTTGCAAACTGTTTTGACTGGCTAATGAAACATTCCAAGAATATCTTGGCCTTTTTTTCGGGCAGAATCAAATGTGACGAGTGATGGAATATCTTGTGCTTATATTAAAATTTCCACAGGTGCCAGATTTCGCAGCACACAGGAATTTTGTACAGGAAATACATATATCATAAGTAATAAAATTGTCAGGAGGACCACTCACTTGAAACATTAGTTCCGTTTTTCTCACCATAGCCGCCACATTATCCCATTTTCCTGCCTGTAGTCTTCCCTGTCCTCCATTCCCAAAATGATTTCTTGTGGGCAAATGGTGTTAAAATTAAGGCTGCTGGGTATGGAACCAGTTCATAAGACTGGGCATGTACATCTGTCAGTTATAATAATTAGCACAAAGAACTGTGGATGCTGGAAACCTGCACCAAAAAGAGGAAATGCTGGAGAAACACATCAGGTCTGGCAGATCTGTTGAGACAAAAACAGAGTTAATGTTTCGAGTCTAGTCATCCTTCATCAGAACTTACAGTAGCTGGGAAAGTGTCTTTATGCTGATGACAATAGGGGGAGTGGTAAGTGAACAGAGTACATGGAGATGGAGCCAGTGCTACCAGATCTGCTGTTTCTCCAGTACTCCCTGTCTTTATATTTTCAGTAACTAGTTTTCTATATTTCTGCTTATAATCAGACAGAATTTGATGAATCCTCATATGAAAATGTCTACTACCTATTTTGGATACTGGAACAACTTTTACAGCACAAGAATTCAGCAGGTTGTGGAGTTCCTGCTATGAATTGCCTAGAGTTGGAGAAACTTCAGCAGAGATTAGACAAGATAGTCCTTCATTTGTCAGATGATTTCCCATTGTTTACAATGTACCTATGGAGACTGGGAGCTCTGCTCAATGTCACTTCACAGCAGAAGAACAGCTAAAACAGTTGCCTATTTTTAAAGAGCTTCATCTCTTTCAAACAATTAATATGGCTTGTAAGTTCCTCTGCATTCTCTTATTTTCAAATATTTATTATTTTTGTGTTTATAACATTGTTTAAACATATTCGATGCATTGATGTACAAAACAAAATCAGGAGTAGTGTCCTTGTGTTCAAAAGAACAATAAAGAATTTTGTATAATTTTACCACAAATGAATAGTGAGCATTTCTAAATTTGAAATTGCAACTATTCTAGAAAGTTGAGCTGGTAATGTTTTTGAATGATGTTACCGGCTGATATTAATCATTTTTAAAAAGTCCGAATGAGTTTAATAGTTACAGGAAATGAATTTTTTCACAGTATTTCAAAGTAATTTGAACAACTGTGGACAGAAAGCAAAACTTTTACTTGGACCTACTAAATAATGAATACATGCTTAGAAAACCAGAAACACCAGGCAAATATTTATACTAGAACATCCAAGGCCATTTTTACTGAGTGGTATTTTAATTAGTGTTATCTGTGAGAAAGTGATTATTTGTTCAGTAGGGGGAAAATCACCATGTTCAACATTGCAATTTAAGGTGGACAGCAGTTACCACATTGTGTTAATGCTAAGTTTGCACAATGAATCCTAAAAACAGAGACCAATCTTATGCTGGAATGAACCATAGAATCTTAGAATAGCTGTAGTCCAAAAGGAGACTATTTAGCCTATTAGGTTCATGCTCACTCTCTGCAAGAGCACTTTAGCTTTCTGTATTCCACCAGCTATTCTTTGCAACCCTGAAAATTGATTCAAATAAAACCCAAAAGAACTGCAGTTGCTATAAATCAGAAACAAAACAGAAATTGCTGTAAAAACTCATAAGGTCTGGCAACATCTGTGGAGAGAAGTCAAAGTTAACATTTCAGGTTGAGTGACCTTTCCTTAGAACTCAGTTTTGTCGATTTCTCTCCACAGATGCTGCCAGACCTGCTGAGCTCTTACCGTAATTTGGTTTTGTTTCTGAAAATTGATCCCTTCACCTTATCCATTACCTTTTGAAAGCTATGATTAAATCTGTCTGCACCACCGTCTCACCATTTCAGATCCTAACCACTTGCCTCATAAAAGGTTCTCCTCTTGTTATCTTTGATTTTTGCCATTCACTTTACTCCCATATGCTCTTGTTATCAACCCATGAATAGGAACCATTTCTCTCGAGAGACCCTATTCAGATCCCTTGAGACTTTTCACAATTGCATCAAGTTTTCTCATCCTTTCCTTCTCTAAGGACAACTGCAGCTTTTTCAATCAATGAATGCAACCAAACCCAAGAGCCATTCTTAAAAATCACTTGAGGCAGAACCAATGTTTTATAAAAGGTTCATTATTTTTAGCTTTAGCAGTCAATTTCTCCTATACTTTCTCTATACTTTCACCTATACTCCTATATTTTTAACCACTTTCTCCATCTGCCTCTGCTACTTTCGATGATTTGTATCCACACCCCATAGATCTTTCTATGCTTGCGTTATTTTAGAGCTCTGCTCTGTAATTCATATTGACTCTCCTTGCTTTTCATACCTAAATGAACACTTCGTACTTCTCTGTGTTAAATATGAACTGCCATGTAATCAGGTGTCCCCAGCCTTTCTGTGTCCACTCAAGGTCAAATGTTAATCTCATCATCATTTTTTTCCTTTATTTTTTCATGGGATGTGGGCATCGCTGGCAAGGCCATCTTTTTTACTCATGGGATGACGGCATTGCTGACTAGGCAGCATTTATTGCCCTTTCCGAATTGCCAAAAGGACAATTAAGAGTCAACGACATTACTGTAGGTCTGGAATCACATGTAGGCCAGACCAGGCAGTTTCTTTCTCTAAGGGACAAAAGTGAATCAGGTGGGTATTTCCAACAATCAACAACTCTAGATTCTTAATTCAGATGCCCAGGTCCCAGAATGTTATCTGGATCTCTGAATTAACATTCCAGGATAATATCGACCATCGCCATTGTTTATCTCCAATTGCCCTTGAACTAAATAGCTTGCTAGGCGAAAGTGGGTACTGCAGATGCTGGAGATCAGAGTCAAGATTAGAGTAGTGCTGGAAAAGCAACAGCAGGCCTGGCAGCACTGTATTCAGGCAAATCGACATTTCAGGCAAAAGCACTTCACCAGCTAATCTTGATGAAGGGCTTTTGCACGAAACATCGATTTTCCTGAATACAACGCTCCTCGGATGCTGCCTGCCCTGCTGTGCTTTTCCAGCACCACTCTAACCTTGACTCTGAATAGCTTGTTAGGCCCTTTCAGAGAGCAATTAAGAATCAACCACATTTGCTGTGGGTCCGGAGTCATAGGAGGGCCAGACCAGGTGAGACAAGATTAGATTCCCTACTGTGTGGAAACAGGCCCTTTGGCCCAACCAGTCCGCACCGACCCTCTGAAAAGTAATCCACACAGACCCATTTCCCTCTGACTAATGCACCTAACACTGTGGGGCAATTTAGCATGGCCAATTCATCTGATCTGCACATCTTTGGAATGTGGGAGGAAACGGGAGCACCCGGAGGAAACCCACACAGACACAGGGAGAATGTGCAAATTCCATACAGACAGTCGCTCGAGACAAGATATTATCTTCCTAGGGGATATTAGTGAACCAGTTGGGCTTTACAACAAACAGTGAAGGTTGTCATAATTGCCACTCCTTATATTCCAGATTTTATTAGGTGAATTCACATTCCACCCAGAGAATTTGAGATGTATCCCAGGCAGTTGAGGAAGGCATTGGAGGAGATACCAGGGGTCTGGCAGTAATTTTCAAAACCTCCATGCCACAGATAAGGTACTGGAAGACTGGAGGACTGGAGGAAAGATACACCCAAGAGCTTGCAAGCCAGTCACTCTAACTTGGGTGGTGGCAAGTTATTAGAAAGAATGCTAAGGGACAAAAGAAATTTGCACTTGGAGAAACAGAAATTAATAGGGCTAGTCAGCATGGATTTGTGAAGGGTAATCCTGCTTGATAAATTTGATTTAATTTTTTAAGGAGGTGCCCTTATTGGTACAGGGAGGCAGGGATTCACATTTTTAGAACATTGGGATCTTTTCTGGGGCAGAGGTAACCTTTCAGGAGGGATGGGTGGCACCTGAACTGGAGGGGGACCAAAATCCTAGCCACCAGGTTTGCTAGTGCAACAAGGGAGGTTTTAAGCTAGATTGGCAAGGGATGGGATCCTCAGCGGCAGGGTGGCAAGTACGAGGATGGAGGGCGATACAGTTATCAGAAATAGTAAGTTGAAGAGACAGGTCAGACTAGAACACGGCAGGGAGAAAGGAATGCTTGTTGGATCAAATTGCATCTGTTTCAATGCTAGAGGACTGACAGGTAAGGCCAATGAACTGAGGGCTGGATAGGTACGCAGTACTAGGATATTATAGCATTATAGAAACATGGCTAAGGGAGGGACAGGAGTGGCAGCTTAATGTGCCAGGGTACAGTTACTTTAGCAGGGCAGAGGTGGTGAAAAGAAAGGAGGGGAGTTGCATTTTTGATTAAGGAGAGTCTCACAGCAGTAGTCAGAGATGAAATTACTGAAGGATTATCCAGTGACACTTTGTGGGTACAGCTAAGAGATAAGTCGAGTGTGTGGTGCTAGAAAAACACAGCATGTCAGGCAGTATCTGAGGAGCAGGAGAATCAGCTATAAACCTTTCATCAGGAATGAGGCTTGTGGGGTTGAGGGAAGGTGGCTGAGAATGTGATAGGTAGCTGAAGGTGCCGCCTCATCTCCGTACAAGGCCCCAAAAGATCTTTCCACATCCGATAGAAATCCTCACGTAATCTACTGTATCCATTGCACCTGATGTGATCTCCTGTATATCGGGGTGACAGGATGCCAACTGGGGGATTATTTCAGAGAACATCTCTGGGACACCGCCATCAACCAACCAATCCCATTGCCCATGACTGAACATTTTAACTCCCCCTCCCACTCCACCAAGGACATGCAGGTTATGGGCCTCCTCCATCGTCAAACGCTTACCACCTGACGCCTAGAGGAAGAACGCCTCATCTTCCGCCTTGGGACCCTGCAACCACACGGGATCAATGTGGATTTCACCAGTTTCCTCATTTCCCCTCTCCCCCGCCTTATCCCAGTCCCAAGCCTCCAACTCGGCACCGACCCCTTGACCAGTCCAACCTGTCCATCTTCCTTCCTTCCCACCAATCTGCTCCACCCTCCTCTCTGACCTATCACCTTTCCCCCCCACCATCTAATTATCATGTTCCCAGCTACCTTCCCCCAACCCCATCCCTCCCTCCCATTTATCTCTCAGCCCCCTTGGCCTACAAGCCTCATTCCTGATGAAGGGCGTATGCCCGAAACATTGATTCTTCTCCTCGGATGCTGCCTGACCTGCTGTGCTTTTCCAGCACCACATTCTCAATTCAGATCTCCAGCATCTGCAGTCCCAACTTTCTCCCAACTAAGAAATAAGAAGGGGATGGTGACATTATTGAGGTTGTACTATAGGCCCCAAATAGTCAATGGGAATTTGAGGAACAAATATGCAGAAAGACTGGGGAGACTTGCAGGATCAATAGGATTGTCATAGTAAGGGATTTTAATCTTCCTAACATAAACTGGGACTTCCATAGCATTAAAGGTTTAGATGGAGTAAAATTTGTTAATTGTGTTCAGGAAAGTTTCCACCAGCAGTATGTAGAAGGTCTTCCTTGGGAAGGGGCAAAACTCAACCTACTCTTGGGAAGTAGGGCAGGATTGGTGACTGAGATGACAGTGGGGGAGCAATTTGAGACCAGTGACCATAGTTGTATTAATTTTAAAATAATTATGGAGAGTAAAAAACTGGTCCATAGGTTCAAGTTCTAAATTGGGACAAGACAAATTTTGATGAAATTAAACAGGAGCTTGCAGGGGTTGATTAGAGTGGTTTGATTGCAGGCAAAGGGGCCTCCGACAAGTGGGAAACCTATAAAAGTGTGATAGCCAGATGTATATGTTCCAGTGAGAGTGAGGGGCAAGAAATCAGAAACCCTGGAATGACAAGAGATATTGATGTTTGACCAGAAAAAGGAGGCATGACTCAGGTACAGGCAGCTGGGACTAAGGGAATCCCTGGAAGTATTTAGTTACAGGAGTTTACTGAGGAAGAAAATCAGGAAGGTGAAAAGGGGCATCAGATAGTCTTGGCTGAGAAGATTAAGGTGAATCCAAAGAGGTACTTCCCATATATTAAAGGAAAAAGAATAACTAGAGAAAGAATAGTACCTCTCAAAGATCAAAGTGAACATGTGTTTGTGGAACTGCAGAAGATGGGTGAGATCCTCAAAGAATATTTCTCCTTTATGTTTACTGTGGAGAAAGACATGAAGACTTGGGAACTTGGGGAAGTTAGTGGTGATATCTTGGAGACAGTCCATATCACAGTAGAAGAGATGTTGGACATATATAATCAAGAAAGATAGATAAATTTCCTGGTCCTGACAAGATTTATTCAAGAACACTGCAAGAGGCTGGAGAAGAGATTGTAGGGGCCCTGGCTGGTATTTTTGCATCATCATCAGCCACAGGTGAGGTCCCAGAAGACTAGAGCGTAGCGAATGTTGTGCTCTTATTCAAGAAGGGGCTGCAAAGAAAACCTAGGAACGATAGACCAGTAAGCTTGCGGTAGATAGGTTACTTGAAAAGATTCTGAGGGATACGATATACATGCATTTGGAAAGACAGGGTGTGATTAGAAGTAGTTGGCATAGCTTTTGCATGTGGGAGATCATGCCACACAAATTTGTTAGAGTTCTTTTGATAAACTGACCAGAAAGGTTGATGAGGACAGAGCAGTAGACTTATGGATTTCACTAAGGCCTTTGATAAGGTTTCACATGGTAGGCTACTCTGGAACATTAGATTGTGTGGAATCCAAGGGGAGCTGGAAATTGGATGCACAGTTGGCTTGATGGTAGGAAACAGAGGGTAATAGTGGAAGAATGCTTGTCGAACTAGAGGCCTGTGACTAGTGGTGTGCAAGAAGTTGTACAAGCAAGAACTTGTTTCATTAGACCCATAGGACACTGAGGGGGAGATGTTATGGAAGTTTGTAAGATCATGAGAGGCATTGATAGGGTGAATACACTCAGTCTTTTTCCCAGGGCTGGGATTACAGGGCATCAGTTTAAGGCTAGTGGGCAAGAATAAAAGGGAACCTGAGGGGCAACGTTTCTGCACAGAAGGTGGTACACATATGGTGCCAGCGGAAGTAATTGAGTCCAGTACCTTAGTAACATTTAAAAGGCATTTGGACAAACTGACTCTTCAACCCTAGCTACCAACAGGATTCATTCCTCCTACTGACCAACCAGGTCTTACCCACCACCTGTCCTCACCTCACACTACCTCACCACTCCGCCCTAACCCACTCCCCCCCATAATCCTCCCCCTCCAGTCTGCAGTTCACCCTACCCTCACCTTAATTCCTGAACAAGTGTTATACCCTGAAACATCGACTTCTCCACCTTCTGATGCTGCCTGGCTTGCAGTGTTCTTCCAGCCTTTTGATTGTCTACAGCGGAAATTTAGCAGGATGCTGCCTAGATAGAAGGGTGTGAGCAATGAAGAAAGACAGTATAGGCTGGGATTATTTTTCTTAGAGCAATGAAAATTGAGAGAGGATCTAATAAAGATGTCTAAGACTATTAAGGGCATGGATAATCGTAGCTAACCATAGGGCTGCCCTCTCAGAGAGCAGTATAGAATAGTCTTTATTGTCGCATATACTCAATGAATATAGTGTAAAGTTCATACGTCACCAATTACAACGCTGACTTAGACACAAAAGAACCTAGGCAAACCTTCCTTAGTTACAAGATCTAGAACAATAGAGAAATAAACTCCCCAGCATTGCAGATATAAATAATAAAAGCCAAAATAAAATGTGGATGCTGTAAATCAGAAACAAAAACAAAAGTTGTTGTAAAAGCTCAGCAGTTCTGGCAGCATCTGTGAAAAGAAATCAGAATTAATGTTGCGGATCTGGTCACCCTTTCTCAGAGCTAATGGTACCCAGAAAAATGCAGAAGGTAGGGTTGAGGGAGGGGATAGACAAAGGGATGGATAACAATCTGGCTACGAGATTGAATAGCTGTTAATGGGGACTGTTAGTGACTTTCAATAGGTGGTGTGTGATGGCAAACTATGTGATAATAAGGCCTGGTGTGTAGAGTAGAAGACTAGAACATGGGAGAGTTCAGGCCCTAAAATTGTTGAACTTGATATTGAGTCCAGAGGGCTGAAGGTTCCTCAAGCGGAAAATGAGGTGGTGTTCTTCCAGCTTGCACTGAGCTTCACTGGAACAATACAAGCCTGAGACATGAATGTTGGCCAGGGAACAGGGTGGTGTTTTAAAAGTGGCAGGCAACTGGAAGTTCAGGGTCTTTTTTGCGGGCAAAACCTAGAAGTTCTGCAAAGCAATCACCCAATCTACGCTTCATTTCATAATGTAGAGGAGACCACATTGTGAGCAGCGAATGTAGTAGATCAAATTGTATGAACTGCTGCTTCACCTGGAAGATATGTTTAGGGCCTTGGATACTCGGGTGGGATGAGGTAAATGGTAGGAGTTATACCTTAAGTGGTTGAAAAGGAAAGTCCTGTGGGGGGGACATTGGAACTGAAGGAAGAACTGACTAAGATGTCCCAGAGGGAACGGTCCTTGCGGAAGATGGATAAGGGAGGGGAGGGGAATATGTGTCTGGTCGTGGCTTCTCACTGGAGATGGCGGAAATGGTGATTGATGATCTTCTGGATGTGGATGGGATTGTAGATAAGAACAAGGGGAATTCCATCACTGTTGCAGGAGTGAAGAGAGGGTAAGGGGGGAACTGCGGGAGATGGGTCAGACCTGGTTAAAGGCCCTGTCAACAATGGTGCTGGGAAATCCTCAGTTGAAGAAGAAGGTGGACATCACAATTGTAGTATTTAAGAGCATCTGGACGAATAAATGAATAGGAAGAGAATAGAGGAATAAGGATCCTGTATATGAAAATAGTTTTAATATGGAAGGGCAAAATGTGTTGGCGCAAGCTTTGACGGCCAAAAGACCTGTTCCTGTGCTGTTTTATTCTTTGTTCTATTTTGAAATTTCCCTTGTTGAGGTCGGCCTTATCCAAACATATGTGACGGAGACAGAGGAACTGGGAGAATGGAATAGAGTCTTTACAGGAAGCAGACTGCGACGATGTGTAGTCCAGATAGCTGTGGATGTTGGTGGATTTATAGTGCATATTAGTGGCCAGCCTAGCCCCAGAAATAGCAATAAAGATGTTGAGGAAGGGAAGAGAACTCGCTGCGCCAGGCTAGGGTATTGCCATGCCATGTCAGGAGGTCCCCACAGGAAGAGGTTGCCATTGCCATACCATGAAGCAGCTGTGCCAGGCCTAGAGGTCGTCCTGTCGAGAGGCCACTCCGCCAGGTCAAAAGGTCACTACACTACACCAGGAGGTCGCTGCGCCACATCAGAGGTTGACATGCCACTCTGGGAGATCACTGCAGGATCACCGGGCAGTCACCACGCCACTTTGTGAGGCAGCTGCACCAAGTTAAGAGGCTGCCACGCCGCTTTGGGAGGCCACTGCACTAGGCTGGAAGATCACTCCACATTGGGAGGCCACTGCACCAGGCCAGGAGGCCGCTACAAGAGGTCACTGCAGCAGGCTGGGAGCCATTGTGAGAAGTTTTGAATCATCATTGAGAGACATGACAGGTGGTGGTTTAACCTGAGGGTCATATAAGTCAAGGGGAGTAGTTGTAAAGGAGATTACTCCCTGGTAACCTTACTGGCACGTCGATTGAACCCATAGTATTGATATTATTCTACATTGCACGTCAGTCATCTAGCCAACTGTACTAATCAACCCCAGGCATGGATAGGATGGATAGGGTTCAATAACCAAGCAACATAGATTTAAGGCAAGAGGAAGAAGGCTAAGAGGAGAGTCGAGGAAAATTTGTTTTGGTGTGGTAGGAGTCTGAAAATCACCGCCTGAAAAAGTGGTTGAGTTAGTCTGCAGGGCTATGTGCCAAGAGCTGGAAAATGGGTTTAGTGCAGTCAGATCTTTGTTGACTAGTGCAGGCATGATGGACCAAATGGCCTCTTTCAATGCTGCAAGCATCTATAGACACAATCTTATCAGAGTCTGAGCAACATAGGTTATAACAAGATATGTGGCAAAATGGGACAAGAAATCCAAAGAGGATCATATCGACATCAAGATTATCTTGCTCGATTTTTTGTGCCTTTCATAAATGGCAAGGCAAGATTCTCACTCAGCAGCGGTGAGATGCCAGTTATTTGAATTTAATCACTTTGTTAATGACCCTATTTACGTCATTAATATTTATTCAACACCTTCCCAGTAAGGTGGACAACCAGAATGAAGTCTCTGGTGGACTTGACTCACCATTTGTTCCAGCACATCTCCAAACCAAGTATAGGATACATCTACACTTTAGTGTTACATCATGGGTTGCAGTGGGTGGTATCATTATAATGCAAAAGTGAGGAGACTTTGTGCTCAGGGATACACATGCAGTTCATGGACTAGAGCAGGCTACATCCCCAGGTTTTTTAATTGCTGTCATAGGCCTCACTTACTCTGAGCTTACCTGGATGCTCGCAGCATCCCTGCTCTGCATTGTTTTGCCTTGCCTTCTGAACTTCTCCTTAACCAGAGATATCAGCCTCATATTACTGCATAGATGGAAAGCCAGGTTGCTTGTCTCACTTGTCAGTAGACCTCAATAAAATCAAAAGGAACAGCCTTCACTCAAGGATCCTGGCACAGGAAGACAAGGGCAGTGTTCAGTGCCATTCCAGGACCTACCTGGAATGATGAGAGTTAGAATCTTGTCCTCATAATGGGAAGGAGCTGAATGAGCACATTATCTGTCTTGACTGCTTCCAGATTAGGAACAGTTTTCCTTCTGGAATGACAGAGAGGCAGATTATGTTTGGTACAGTATAGAGGTGAGGTGTCTTGAACAAGTGATTGGACAGTGCAGATGGCATGCTGTCTGGATTTAGATTAGATTAGATTACTTACAGTGTGGAAACGGGCCCTTCAGCCCAAGAAGTCCACACCGATGGGATGAGTAACAGCATGAGTGGAAGATGATGCAGCCAATAGTGCACAAGTCTTGGTGAGCAGTGCACAGTAGAAAAGAGTGAGTGAGTGTAAGATATCAGATAGAAGATGGTGGCATTTGTCCTTGCATAGCAGAGAAGAACATTGACCATATTCCTGCATGGCTATGCTTTCCACAAGATGGCTGAGGCTGTTTTAACCCAGATGACAACCTCAGAGCTCTAACAAACCTCATTGTTAACTATGCTGAATCACAAATAATTTAAGATAAACAAAGATCCATTAATGTACTAATCCATTTACTTTTAAAGCAAAGTACTTGAAAACGATACAAATCTCTCTCTCTCTACAATGCTATCAGACTTATTTGTGTTTAGTTTCTCATTCGTTCTACAGCCAAGCATCAAAAACTGTTTTTGGATGAAGTTACTATCTATCGTTGTGTAAATACTTAAAAGTTAACTATTAACTTCAGACACACAGATAAACCCAATGGTTACTAACTCAAAAAGCAGAGCCAAACTCACACCAAATAAGCTTAAAAATTATATCTGTACATCCACAATCTATACCACAACTGTTATTAAATGAACTTGCCGTACAGCCCTAACAAACATTGTATCAGTGACCATTGAGGTGCAGGGGTGTGAGCTGCAGCTAATGTCAAGCATTATATTGGAAACACACAGAAGCAAAGATATTCAAGGCCAGAGTTACTTTGATGGCAACTGCATATACTCAATCATTTCGGAACAGTTATTTGTATGACATGAAGATCTGTGCCCCATTGCTTCCTTGCCTTCTGTTGTCCTTCATACTGTCCTGATGCCAGAGTTCTACCCGACCTGCAGAGAGTTTGCCCCTCAAAACCACTGGAACCAAACCTGAAAGTCACACGTCCATTGTCGTCAGCTGGAGCCTTCCATCTAGTTACCTCATTTTCCATGAAAGCCTTGCTCCTACTTTTTCATTGCCATGATGCGAGGGGCCAGCCCCATTCTGAGTAATGAATGTTCACTCTCCCTCCCACTGTGCAGTGTCCCTCTAATGATACCACAGGTAGTTGTGATTCCCATTCTGCCCATCTGTGTTCAACTAGTCAGTCTCAATTCTGAGTAACCTGTTTAAAAAGTTAAAGGTCAACCCTTAACAACTTTTATTGAGCTTTTAACAGATTTAATTAATCTTGATGGGAGAAAGTATAATTCCAGTCCTGCCATTCCCCACACTATCATAGAGTGATATAGCATGGAAACAGACCCTTTGGTCAAACTCGTCCATGCCAATCCAATTTCCCAAAGTAAACCAGTCCCACTTGCCTGTGTTTGACCCATACCCCTCTAAAATTTTCCTATTCATGTACCTACCAAAATATCTTATAAATTTTGTAACTGTACCAGCATCTACCACTTTGTTTGGCAGTTCATTCATAAACCACATCTTTTGTGAAAAAGTTGCCTCTCTCGTCCCTTTTAAATCTTTTTCCTCTCACTTTAAAAAATGCTCCCTAGTTTTGAACTCACCCACACTAGGGAAAAGACCTTTGCTGTTCACCTTATCTGTGCCCCTCAAGACATTTTGTTTATTGTCTGCACTGAGATCATCGCCTTATAACTGACCTGCTGTCAGCCACAGCTTTTGTTTTAAGTTACTTCTCACTTCTATTGGTCTTTTTGTGGTTCCTGAAAATTCAACCCTCTATCTCTGCTTTCATCCAATAAGTTCTGGCTTTGATTGTCCTACCTTTCTTCTTGAAACTGTTTGGCCTGCTAATTCCTAATTCCAATTTACTTGGGACAGATCTATATCATACTGACAATAGCCCTCACCCAATTATGTATTTTTGCTTTAGATTGCTCATTTCTCTTTACCATGGGTAATGTAAATCTTACTTATAGAGTCATAGAGATGTACAGCATGGAAACAAACTCTTTGGTCCAACTCGTCCTTGCTGACAAGATATCCCAACCCACTCTAGTCCCACCTGCCAGCACCGGGCCCATATCCCTCCAAACCCTTCCCGTTCATATACCCATCCAGATGCCTTTTAAATGTTGCAGTTGTACTAGCCTCCACCACTTCCTCTGGCATACACGTACACCATACATTCCATACCACCCTCTACGTGGAAATGTTACCTCTTAAGTCTCTTTTATATCATTCTCCTCTCACCCTAAATCTATGCCATCTCATTCTGGACTCCCCCACCCCAGGGAAAGGACTTTGTCTATTTTTCCTATCCATGCCCCTCATGATTTTATAAACCTCTATAAGGTCACCCCACCCCTCCAATGCTCCAGGGAAAACAGCCCCGGCCTATTCAACCTCTCCCTGTAGCTCGAATCCTCTAACCCTAGCAACATCCTTGTAAATCTTTTCTGACACTTGATGCATTTCTCCTTCTTTCTCCCTGACTCAATTTCACAATGCTTCATTCCTTATTCAGTCGGAAACAAATTAATACCGAAATAATTCCTGAACACTCTCCAACGACTCTCCACCCTTTCTGTCCTTTTCACTATTATTATTCCTGACAATACAGAATAATTGAAGTGTCCATTATACCTACTCTATAATTACCTGGCCATAACTTCATTGCAAATTTGGTCCTCTGTACCTTAAGTCTGAATTAGAGTGGTGCTGAAAAAAACACAGCAGGTCAGGCAGCATCAAGGAGCAGAAAAATCACGTTTCGGGCAAAAGCCCTTCATCAGGAACCTTTTACCTCTGTATCTTAACTTTAACCAAATTCTACCCTTGAAATGTCCAGGATATCCATTCTCTCTACTATTTGAATATTTTTCACACTTCCTTCCTTACCTTCTCCACCTTTTCCTGAACACTTTGTACCCCAGCTATAATTATTGCACAAGTCTAACCCCTTTTCTGAGCCAGGTTTCCACTCACCGCCCTTACCTATTTCACTTCATGCAATAACATAAATGAACTGTAAAGTTGGTGTGGATCTTATGGGGCTTCCCCTTAATTTTACTGTCATTAATAATTTACTATTTCCTTTTCTCAGGCTATCTATCTTCCTTGACTGTTTGTGAAGTTTCTAACTATACGTAGGGATTTCTGTCTTCTTGCCAAGTTACTTTAAATCCTCCGAACAGCAGGAACAATCCACCTCACATGTTGATCCCAGCTCTTTTGAAGTGCAATATATCCGATCTCTTTACATTCCACCTCTGCCAGAACTGGTCCCTACTTATTAGTCTTCCAAGTTCCCAGAATTCTGCCCCTTACCTCTTTCTATGCATATAATAGGTACCAATATATAATATAATTGGCTATGATGTCAGGCTGTCATTTCTAATGATAGACCTGCCCTCACTCTCAGGGCACCTTAGTGCTGTGTTTATGTTACTGAACCACTAGTCTTGAGGCCTGGATAAATTGGCCAGACAAGCTTGAAAATCTGATGCCGAGATTAAGAGGATGCGTGGAAAGGTGATTGCATCTGGAATTTTCATGGGAATTTGGTGCAGAGACAAGAAAAGGTTCCTTCTTTTCCTTTATTTTCAGTGTCGGGTAGACAAGTTGCTTCCCAGTGGGTAACCTAGAGAGTATGAAAAGCTAGGGTATGGGTCTGTGGGTTCATTCAAAAGAAAATTGAAATAACAGGCAAAAAGGTAAATTATGGACTTATGAGCGTTTTTGGTTATCTTTCATATCTAAACTCGGGAATGTCAATTTAAGTGGAATATTAAACATTCGGAAGATGAACACAAGCCAGACTGGAGGTATTAACTAAAATTTAATTAAGAAAATAGTTAATAAATAAATAAAAATGTAATAATAATAGAAGGGTAGATAATTTAGTTATGCCTATAGTACGTGGGACTGATGGAAGGTGGTGTAATCCACATTGGCCATACCTGAAGTAAGTGTTTTGGTTTGAGGAGCACTGGCTCAGAGTTAATGAGCTGGAGGCCGGGCTTCAGACACTGAGATGATTCATCAAGGGGTAATGTTACGCTTTGTTCCAGAAGGCTGGCACATCCCTCAAGCTAATGATTTGATCCAGGTCAGTGACTGGAGTGTGCAACTATAAATGGGGCAGATATGGGGATCAAGAGTATACAAATGAAAAAGTTTCAGTCTTTGCAAATGTTCAATAGATTCAAGATTCTTGTAACTGGTAAATACAAAAGCAGGGGCTGCAAAGTGGATGAACAATTTAGTGATAGTATCATGGTGCAGGAACAGTTTTTTAGAGCAATAGATTCAATTGCCAGAAAGCAGGCTACTTTATACTTGGTAATGTGCAGTAAGACGGGATTAATTCATAAACATATAGGAAAGGAATATCAAGACATTAATAATCATAACTTACTGTAATTCTTATGTAGATTGAGGATGGGACAAATGTTTATAAACCAAAATAAATGTAATTATAAGGTTATGATTTCAGCATTGACTATCTTGAATTGGGAAAATAGAATAAAATGTAGTGCATTAGAGAAATAGTGGTAGACTTATTTAATAACTCAGCAAAGATATTCATGTTTTTCTTCTCGATGGTATACAAGAATATTACACAAAGTCTGTGGCTGTCTTAAGGAATTAAGAGAAGCATCAAATTGATTAAAAAAACAGGCAGTACTGTGAAGATTAATGGTCAGACTGAAGCTTGAGCAGATTTTAGAAATCAGTAGCCACTAAAAAAAATTGAAATTAAAGTATGAGAGAAAGCTAGTTAGAAACATAACAAAGTAAAAATTTCTGCAAGTATTTAAAAAGAAAGAGGAATAACTAAAGTGATTATTTGGCCCTTAGATGGGGAGAATGAAAAATTAATGATGGGAAGCAAAAAAATGGCCAAAACCATGAACAAGAATTTTGCATCATTCCACACTATAGAAGACACAGAAAATATGGTAAAAGGAACAGAGAAACTTAAAACAATCAAAATCACTAGGAAACATGGTATTGGGAAAACTATTAGATATCACAGTTTACAAGTACATGGATTACATGAAAGCTGCAAACTCGCAAACGATACAGAACGTGGCAGATGCCACAGCCTCAACATATCGGTGGTAATGGATATGTTATTAGAGATGATTCTGAAAGATAGGATTTACATGCATTTGGAGAGGCAAAGAGAGATTAGGGATAGTCAGCATGGTTTTGTGTGAGGGAAATCATCTATGACAAACCTTTTGAGGATGTAATCAAAAATATTGATGAGGGCAGAACGTTAGTGTTGTTTACTTGGACTTTAGTAAAGCCTTTGATAAGGTTCCGCATGGTAGAATAATTTGTAAAGTTAGATCAAATAGGATTCAGGGTAAATTTGCCAATTGGATACCAAAATTGGCTTTACAGTAGGAGACAGAGTTGTTTTTTGGACTGGAGGCCTGTGACCAGCAGTGTTCCACATTAATTGGTGCTGAGTCCACTGTTATTTAGCATTTATATAAATGATTTCGATGAGAATGTAGGAGGCATTATTAGTAACTTTGCAGATGAGACCAAAATTGATCCTATAGTGGACAGTGGAGAAGGTTATCCAAGATTACAAAGAGATATTGATCAATTGGGTGAATGGGCAGAGGAATGGTAGATGGAATTTAATTTGGATAAATCTGAGGTATTGCATTTTCGTAACAAACAAGAGCAGGATTCCCACTCCTACACGTCAACCACCACCAGGGTGATTGGAGTCTGGAACTCACTCCCTATAAGGGTGGGAGAGGCAGAAACCATGATAGCATTTAAAGAATTATTTAGATGTATTCTTGCAATGGTAGAGTATGCAAGGTTATTCCTGATGAAGGGCTCTGGCCCGAAACGTCGAATTTCCTGTTCCTTGGATGCTGCCTGACCTGCTGTGCTTTAACCAGCAACACATTTTCAGCTATGCAAGGTTATGGGCCAAGTGCTGGAAAATGGGATTATATTTGTTATGTGATTGTGACTGGCACAGACTCAATGGGCCAAAATGCATTTATCTATACTATAAATCTCTAGGACTCCCAAAGCCTGTCCACAATCTACACAGAACAAATCAGGAGTATGACAAAATATTCTCGACTTACCTGGACAAGTGCAACTCCAAAAACATCCCGGAAACCTGCACTATCCAGATAAAGCAGTCCCCTTGATTAGCTCCACATGCTCAAACATTCACTCTCTCCACTACTGATAGACAGCAGCAGTAACATGTACTATATACAGGAAGTATTGCAGAAATTCACCAAGTCTCCTTAGATAGTACCTTAGACAACAACTCCCGAACTCATGATCACTGCCTTCTAGAAGGCTAAGCACAATAAATACATGGGAACACTACCACCTGCAAGATTCCCTCCAAGCAAGTCATTATGTTTACTTGGAACTTAATCACTGTTCATTCAGGTTTGCTGGGTCAAAATCTTGGAACTCTCTCTCCAAATGCACTATACGGGGATCCTACATCAAATGGACTGCAGCAGTTCAAGAAGTGAACTCACTACCGCCTTTTCAAGAGTAACTAGGAATGGGCAATACACGCTGGCCCGAGCAGTGAAATTTACATCCATTAAATTAATTTTTTTAAAAATGTCATCCTTGCTCTATCACTACTGTCAAACAATGCGCCAACACTGGTTAAATAAGGAATGTAGAAGTGATAGGCAAGAGCAGGACCAGATATAAATGAAAAGAGGCAGCACCCTGGTGAAGCTGCAACATATGACTACATTCAAGCCTACTGTCAGCGATAACTCAATTAATAGCAATTGTTGCCACTGAATCAAAAATTTGTAAGTTCAAGTCCCACTCCAGGAAATGGGCACAGAAAAATGATGTTGACATTGCGGTGCTGTACTGAGGGAATGTTGCACCATCAAAGTGCTGTCTTTTGGATGAGAAATTAAACTTGTGTTGTTTCAGGTGGATATAAAAATGCCTTTAAATTTTATTTTTAGAGAAAAGCAGGGGAGTTATGCCCAGTGTCCTCATTAATATTTACTCCATAATCTGTGAACTATCATTATCAGCAAAACAAACACCGACCTATTCGAATCCTGTTTCCCAGCATTGTCCCATAGCTTTGTATGACTTGGTTTCGCAAGTGCACATTTAAATACTTCTTAAATGTCATGAAGGTTTAGCCTATACTAACCATCCTCTGGGTGAAGACATTTTTCCTTATCTTCTCCTCTGAATCTTCTGTCCCTTACCTTAAATCTATGTCACATATCACAGATCCCTCCATCAAGGAAAAAAGTTTGATCCTGTTCACCTTATCCATGCTCCTCGCAATTTTATGAATCTCAATCATTTCCTCACTCTAACTCCTCTGCTGAAAGGAAAACAACCCCAGTCTGTCCAATTTTTATTTATAACTGAAACTTTTCAGCCTGGACAGCATCCTGGCAAATTTCCTCTTCACCCTCTCCACTGTAATCACGTCCCTCCTTTAATTTGGATCCCAGAACTGCACGCAACACTCATGTAATGATCTACCCAATGTCTAGTACATTTCCATTATAATCTCCCTACTCTTAAATTCTGTGCCTTGGCTAATAAAGGCAAGTATTCCATTTGCCTTCTTAACCACTTTGTGCACCTGTTCTGAAAACTTAAGAGACTGATATGCATGCACACTGAGATTGCTCTGATCCTTGCTGCTTTCCAGGGTACTGTCGTTCATCACGATTGGTTATATAAGATTGCTGTGTGTAAATTGGGTGCTGTGCTTCCTACACTCCAACAGTGAGTGCAATTAACAATATTTCATTAATTATAGAGTACTTGAGATGTCACAGCATTCTGAAAGGAGCTGTATAAATGCATTTTGTTTTGGTGAACAGCGGATGCAACATGTTCTGAACAGAGAAAAGTAATACCATCACCAATAGATGAGATCAAAGCTTTGCTGATTTTTGCTCATTGATGAGCAATTAGCAACTAATGTGAGAAGGAAACTCAATGAATATCCACATCTTCAATCATGGCATAACCCAGCACAGGTGCAAAACGCAAGGCTGTAGTGTTTGCAACCAGCGTCAGCCAACAAATGCCAAATGATGACCCATTTCATCCTTTTACTGAAACACAGCTTAATGTCATCAGCCAATTCAATATACTCTATGTGTTATTAAGAAATATCTGAGCAACCTCGATACAACAAAATCTATGAACTCCAAAAGTATCCTCACTGGAGCACTTCAGAATTGGCTGCACTTTCAGCAAAGTTATTCCAGTATAGCTATGACACTGGCATCCACCAGTCAACATGGAAACTGTTGAAATATATTCTGTCCATGAAACATTGAAAAACTGGCCTTTTTAGCAGCTTTAACAACCACAGGATGTCCATAAGTGCCTTACAGCCAATGGAGTATTTTTTTAAAAAACTTTGTCCTGTAGGAAACTTAGCATTTGCAACAGCAAGTCCCATAACAGCACATTTTTTTATGACTACATAATCAATGTTTGTGATGTGGATTGAGGAATAAGTATTGTTCAGGAAACTGAGAACAACTATGAGGATGAAGGTCACAGAGCTGAAACATTAATTCTGTTTCCTCATCCGGAGATGCTACCAGATTTACAGAGTCTGTTTCATATTTCCAGCATCTGCAATGTTTTTCTTTTATATATGGTATATCTCCTGCTCTTCTTCAAAACGGTGACATGGGATCTTTTGTGCCCACTTGAGACGTCAGTTTGAGCTGCAATTAATCAGGGTGTTCCCGAACTGGAAACCTTGGATGAACCAGTAAATCTGGTATGCAGCGTTCAATTCGTACAACCCAGCCCTATGCAGAAAATCCAGATATGACCTTTGCAAAGTCATCAGAGATGCTAAGAGGCATCACTGAACCAAGTTAGAGGCTCAGACCAACCATACAGACATCTGCTGCCTGTGGTACTGCTGATGTATCCGGACGACACGTTTCTGTACAGTGGTAGATACTTCATTGTCAGACAGCCGGCGAGATATTCAAAATGTCCCAAAGTGGCCGTGTGTCAACTTGTGGCAACACTTCTCCACGAATCTCTGCCCTACACAGAAAGACAATATTTTTGTAGGGATTAAATAAAAGGTTTATCATGGTTGATTGTCATTACATAATTTAAGATAGGTAATTATGAATTTACAAAACCCAATGAATGTCAATGTCCTGTGATAACTTGTGAATGTATCCTTCATGATCATGTGTTGATGGGAAGAGATTAAAACAGAAGCGTTTTGCCTGTTCTCAATGGGGCATTCACACACCCATTGGTAATATGGAAGGGAAGTAAGATAATGGGAGTAGGAGGCAGTTTGAAAAGGACAACCAGCTCCCATTCCTGGACGTGATGGTACAAAGAACACTGAAGGGAGGATTCACCACGAAGGTATACAGAAAAGCCATACACACAGACCAAGTTCTGAACTATGAAAGCAACCACCCCAACACACACAAACGAAGTTGCATCAGGACATTATTCAAAAGGGTCACAACACACTGCAGCACACCTGAACTACAAAAAGAGGAAGAAGAACACCAATACAAGGTATTCAACAAAAACGGATTCCCGCGCAATTTCATCAACAGATGCCTCAGGGAAAGACAACGAAATGAGGACATGCCACAACCCAAAGGACTGGCCACACTCCCATACATCAGGAGCATTTCTGAACTGACAGCCAGATTGCTGCGACCACTAGGACTCATAACAGCACACAAACCAACAGCCACTCTCAGACAACAACTCACCAGGACAAAGGACACGATACCCAGCAGGAGCAAAACCAACGTAGTATACAAAATCCCATGCAAGGACTGCACAAAACACTACATAGGACAAACAGGAAGACAGCTAACAACCCGCATCCATGAACACCAACTAGCCACGAAACGACACGACCAGCTATCCCTAGTAGCCATACACTCAGATGACAAACAACATGAATTCGATTGGGACAACACCACTATTATAGGGCAGTCCAAACAGAGAACAGCCAGGGAATTCCTAGAAGCATGGCACTCATCCACGAATTCTATCAACAGACACATCGACCTAGACCCTATATATTGACCACTGCAGCGGACAGCAACTGGCAACTGGAAGCGGCAGATTCAAACCAGTATAAATGCCGGAGGAATCAGCACAGAAGCGCTTCACAGGAGGCTCCCAAGCACTGAAGATGTCACCTAGAAAGGGGACGAAACGTTTGCAACAAAAACTCCCAGCTCAGCGAACAGAACCACAACAACGAGTACCCGAGCTACAAATCTTCTCACAAACTTTGACAGGGTTGTGGCCAAGGCAATCAGTCTTGTCTGGGAAGCGCAAATACTTCTTTCAGAGGCTACATGTGAGGCTCCAGTAGGCTCCATTTCTAAGATACAAGCACCCCCCCACCCCCGACACACACACACACACTGAGATGTTCTGTCTGTATTGTAAGAGTACAGGCTTTCAGTTGACACTGCAGTAAGTCCTTTGGTAGTGGAATGTTTAACCACAATGTGTCCTCAAAGAGAAGTAAAGCATGGAACTGACCCCTCTGTGGCATTTTAACTTCCTTAGTACAGCCTAAACAACATAACAGGATACAAAATGAAGCAGAGCAAGACGACGGACAAAAGCACATGCCTCTCTCATGCACGCAGTGCTTTCTATGCTCGGTTTAAGTGAAAGCCAGCGGAGCAGTGACATCTGCCCCAACATTCTCAGACACACCTGTTCCCGCTGCCATCCCTGCAGATGTCAGATCAATCTTCTTGAGAGTCAACCAAGGAAAGCTACATGCCGGGATGGATTTCCCAGCTCTGCACTTAGATCCTGTGCAGACCAGTTGGTGGAGATATTCACTGACATCTTCAACTCTCCGTCCTACAAGCCGACATCCCTACCTGCTTCAAGAAGACCACCATCATCCCAATACCAAAGAAGACACATGCAACATGCCTCAATGACTACCTCCAAGTGGCTCTGACCTCCATAGTGATGAAGTGCTTTGAGAAGCTGATTATGGCCCAACTCGTCTCAAGCCTCCCAGCCTTTTTCGATCCCCTGCAATTTGCCTACTAACATAACATGTCCATAACTGACAAAATTTACTTAGCCCTGCACTCATCCCTGGAACACCTGGACAACAAGGATATCGACATCAGAGTCTTATTCATCGACTACAGCTCCACCTTCAATACTCTAATCCCCTCCAGACAGATCTCAAAACTCTGAGACCTAGGTCTTGGCTCAACCCTCTGCAACTGAATTCCTCAGCTTCCTGACCTACAGACAACTGCACATCCTCCACAATAACCCACTGGAGCCCTCAGCTCCTTACTGTACTCCCTGTACATCCAAATTCTGAATGAACACAATCTACCCTTTTGCTGATGACTCTGGTAGGATGGTTATCTAAGAATGATGTATCAAAATACAGAAAGGAGTTAGAGGGCAATGTGTCTTGGTGCAGTTGTAACAACCTCCCTCTCAATGTTGACAAAACAAAAGAACATTGACTTCAGAAAGAACGGAGAGTACACACCTCCATCTACAGCAAAGAAGCGGAGGTTGAGAGCATTATACTCCTAGGAGTGGTGATCACCTACAACCTGTACTGGACTTTCCACATAGATGTGACGGCCAAGAAGGCATAACAATGTCTCTTCTTCTTCAGGCAGCTTAGGAAATTTGGCATTTCCATAAGGACCCTCACCAACCTTTACAGGTGCACCATAAAAAGCAGACCATCCGGGTGCATAATACACAGTTACCTAATATGGTAACTGCTCTGCCGAGGACCTTAAGAAGCTACAGAAGTTGTGTGCCCAGCCCAGGTCATCATGGAAGCCAATCTTCCATCCAGGGACTCCATTTACACTTCTTGCTGCCGTGGAAAGGCTGTCAACATCATCAAAGACTCCTCCAGCCTAATAATGCACTCCTATAACATCTTCCATCAGGCAAAAGATACAGAAGCTTGAACACATACACCAACAGGTTCAAGAACAGCTTGAATGTCTCTCTAATTTTAAACAACGCTTCTGCTGATCTTGCTTTATGCATCTCCTATGCATTGTAACCTGTATGCCTCACTGTGTCTAAGCACCCAATGATCTGTATGTCCTTGCTAACTATGATGTGCCTGTGCTGCTCACAAACAATGTGGTTCACCATTCTTAATTACAAGACTACAATAAGTCTGATCAAATCAAATCAAGTGGGACAAATTCAGTCTATCTAATTAATGCCCTATTTGACTATGCTAAATCAGTAGATTGGAACGTCAAAGATAGTACTATCAAGTAGCACTTTGTAATCGCCTGCTTCCCATTTCTTTGTTTGGGGTTCTCGAGGATCACTTGATTGAGATGTCATTACAACCTTGACATCTTAAGGTGAAGTGAGGTGAAAGGATTGACATCAGGATAGTATTTAATTGAGAATGGCATCATGATGGATCTTGTAAAATTTAGGCTAATGACAATCAGGAGATGACTTCCTGCACATTGGAATCAAGGGAGGTAGTTGTGATTTATGCAGATGAGTCATTTCAATCTTTAAACATTGTTGCATGAGTTCCTCAAGGACTGCTCATGTCTAACAATTTTTAGCAGTTTCATTAATTAACTTGATTGCACCAGAGGTCAAATGGGGATGCTTCAATGGCAACATAATGTGAATTCACAGTTCCTCAGTTAAAGAGACAGACCTTCCTCCCATGGGAACATCTTTCCGAGAACCCAAATACAAACGGAACAAACAAAAAAACACTGCTGGGTTGAGATAAAGCTAATAAAGAAGATCATTTTATTCTTCACCATGATTTTTTTTTGAAGGAGTTAAAGAGGAAACATTTTGTTTTATAAATTCTGAAGCACAGAACAGGTGGAACAGATCCACCTGGATCCAATTATGATGTGATGTCTTAAAGTGTTACAATTATAGTCTCACTATGTGTATGTAGAATTATTGGGGTAACAGAGTTATATGAGGCAATTTTGACATTTAAAGATGGTATAAATCAAGTAATATTGGATTATTTGCTGTTGTACATCCCCTCAAGTTTCAAAAAGTCATGAAGGATGTGTAACAAGTGAATGCATCAGTTTCATCTGTTTCATAGAAAAACCCAGGATCAAAACTACCGCCTAGAAGGAGGCCATTGTGCTTATTGAAATTTAGCCTGCCTAGTAAAAATACAATACATTTAACCATATTCCCTGCTTCCTAAATGTTTTCTTCCTCAGATATTCTCAGTGATAGAAACAAAATCCATAATAATTTTAAGAAATTATTTTTGGTAAGGAATTTCCAACTCTAACGCCTATTGGAGTGTAAAGAAACTCTCAGCACCATTCCTTTTCCTCTTAAAATGTTTTAAGAACATTTATTTAGTTACTAGCTCACTAATGTTGTCAATTTTTTTTCAATTAACATTACTAAAAATCTTGATAATATTAAAAGCCTTTGCCTTATTTTCTGATGCTCAAAGTATAAAGCACCGAAGCAACTGCCAGTAATGACCAGGGTAAGTAAATAATGATCTTGAGAATTGTGATTTGTCTTGCACTCACCAGCACATAATCATAAGAATACAAAATTGCAAAGGAAATAGCAATTTCCACAGCATGAAAAGTTGTTGGCAACTGAACTCTGATAGGTTCAGTTATAACCCTAAGACATAACTCTGGAAAATGCCCCAGAAAATAGTTAACTACCTAACTTTTGTTTAAATTCAAACCAGGCAAATAAATTCTTATTGATTAAGACATTGATATGGGGACTACGCAAAGGGATGGTTGACCCCCAAGCTTTTGTTTGGTTGAAGAGAGAAAATGCCTGGGCATGATCTTTCTGTTTGCAAAGCATATGACTCTGCTATGAAAATATATTGCTTCTAGCATGCACAAGTGAGCCACATAGTAAACCTAATTAATAATCTTGAAGTCATTGTTAGTATAGGTATTCACACAATGGGGATTGTTTTTCAAGTGTTGTCCAGTTGTAGAATCACATCAGGAGACTGGTACAGTTGGGAAAGGGAATGAGTCAAACAGTCAGAGCAGGCAGGAACAAAGCAGAGAACAAGGTAGGACTGATGAATTAAACTGCATTTACTTCAATGCAAGAGACCTAACACGGAAGGCAGATGGACTCAGGGCATGGTTAGGAACATGGGACTGGGATATCATAGCAATTACAGAAATGTGGTTCAGGCATGGACAGAACTGGTAGCTTAATGTTCCAGGAATGCTATAAGAAGGATAGAAAGGGAGGCAAGAGAGGAGGAGGAGTGGCGCTTTTGATATGGGATAGCATTACTGCTGTACCTACGGAGGATATTCCTGGGATACATCGAAGAAGGTTATTCGAGTGGAACTGAGAAATAAGAAAGGGATGATCACCTTATGGAATTGTATTATAGACCCCCCCACAGTCAGCAGGAAATTGAGAAACAAATTTGTAAGGAGCTTTCAGTTATCTGTAAGAATAACAGGGTGGTTATGTTCAGGGATTTTAACTTTCCAAACAAAGACTGGGACTGCCATAGTGTTAAAGGTTCAGATGGAGAGGAATTTGTTAAGTGCGTACAAGACAATTTTCTGATTCAGTAAGTGGATGTACCTACCACAGAAACTGTAAAACTTGCCTACTCTTGGAAAATAAGGCAGTGCAGGTTACTGAGGTGTCAGTCGGGGAGCGTTTTTGGGCCAGCAAGCATAATTCTATTAGTTTTAAAATAATGATGGAAAATTGTAGACCGGATCTAAAAGTTGAAGTTCTAAATTGGAGGAAGGCTAATTTTGACGGTATTAGGCAAGAATGTTCAAAAACTGATTGGAGGCAGATAAAGGGGCGGCTGGAAAATGGGAAGTCTTCTAAATTGAGGTAACAAGGGTCCAGAGACAGTATATTCCTGTTAGGGTGAAAGGAAAATCTGGTTAGTGTAGGGAATGGGGGATGACAAAAGAAATTGAGGTTTTGTTAAGAAAAAGAAGGAAGCATATGTCAGGTATAGACAGGAGAGATTAAGTGAATCCTAAGAAGACTATAAAGGCAGTAGGAATATACTTAAGAGGGAAATTAGGAGGGCAAAAAGGAGACATGAGATAGCTTTGGCAAATCTGGTTAAGGAGAATCCAACGGGTTTTTATAAATACATTAACGACAAAAGGACAAAGGAAGAAAATAGGACCCCTCAAAGGTCAGCAAGGTGGAGTTACAGGAGATGGGGGAGACACTAAACATGGAAGATATAGAACGTGGGGAAATAGATGGTGACATCTTAAAAAATATCCATATTTCAGAGCAGGAAGTGCAGGATCTCTTGAAATGTATAAAAGTTGATAAATCCCCAGATGTGATCAGATATACCCCAGAACTCTGTGGAAAGCCAGGGGAGTGATTTGCTGAGATATTTGTATCATCGATAGTTGCAGGTGAGGTGCCAGAAGACTGAAGGTTAGCTAACGTGGTGCTACTGTTTAAGAAAGGTGGTAATGAAAAGCCAGGGAACTATAGACCAGTGAGCCTGACATCAGTGGTGGGCCAATTATTCGAGGGAATCCTGAGGGACAGGATATCCATGTATTTGGACAGGCAAGGACTGATTGGGGATAGTCAGCATGGCTTTGTGCATGGGAAATCATGTCTCACGAACTTGATTAAATTTTTTGAAGAAGTAACAAAGAGGATTGATGAGGGCAGAACAATGGATGTGATCTATATGGACTTCAGTAAGGCATTCAACGAGGTTCCTCATGGGAGGCTGTTAGCATGGTTAGATCTCATGGAATACCGGGATAACTAGCCATTTGGATACAGAACGGACTCGAATGTAGAAGACAGAGGGTGGTGATGGAGGTTTGCTTTTCAGACTGAGACCTGTGACCAGTGATGTGCCACAGAATCGGTGCTGGGTCCACAACTTTTCATCATTTATATAAATGATTTGGAAGTGAGCATAAGAGGTATAGTTAATAAGTTTGCAGATGATACCAAAATTGGAAATGTAGTGGACAGTGATGAATGTTACATCAGAGTGCAACGGAATCTTCACTACATTGGCCAATGGGCTGAGGAGTGGCAGGTGGAATTTAATTTAGATAAATATGAGATGCTGCATTTTGAAAAAGCAAATCAGAGCAGGACTTATACACCCAATGGTAAGGTCCTGGAGAGTGTTGCTGAAGTAAGATACCTTGGAGTGTAGGTTCTTAGTTCCTTGAAAGTAGAGTCGCAAGGTAGATCGGATACTGAAGAAGACATTTGGAATGCTTTCCTTTATTGGTCAGAACATTAAGTATAGGAGTTGAGAGGTCATGTTGCGGCTATACAGGACATTGGTTAGACCACTTTTGGAATGTTGTGTGCAATTCTGGTCTCCTTCTTATTGGAAGGATGTTGTGAAATTTAAAAGGTTTCAGAAAAGACTTACAATGATGTTGCCAGGGATGGAGAGTTTGAGCTGTAGGGAGAGGCTGAATAGGCTGGGGTTGTTTTCCATAGAGCGTTGGAGGATGAGGAGTGACCTTATAGAGGTTTATGAAATCATGAGGGGAGAGGTTTATGAAATCATAAGGGGTATAAGTATGAAAAATAGACAAGGTCTTTTGCCTGAGGTGGTGGAGTCCAGAACTAGAGGGTATAAGTTTAGGGTGAGAGGAGAAAGATATAAAAGGGACCTAAGGGGCAACTTTTTCACGCAGAGGATGGTGCGTGAATGGAATGACTGCTATAAATCCTACCGAACAACTTTGAGAGATGAATTAAGGATCATTTGCTACCACTGCAGGCACATTTCCCAAACTAGGCTTCCCAGTATTTTGCCAGTGTGCATCCCTAAATTAACCCATGAAAGGCTGTGACAGTTTGCTCTGCCAGTTACTTTGGATCCAACAAGTAGATAAAAAGGCATTTACGTCTAACAATTAATGTTAGGTGCAGCTGTCATTTTTCCCAATACTTGAAGGATGGCCATCCATTGTTATATTCTCAAATTGAATAACTCTAAATGTTGGAGTTTCAAGCTAACATTTACTATCTTCAGCCACCTCTCTGGAGTGATTTGATTGCTCACTGACAGTTGTATTAACCTCTGGGAATGGGAATAATTTCCTAACTGGCTCAAAATATGGAGTTTTGAATCCTCAAAATATGGAGTTTTGAATCCTCAAGGGTGAAATTTTACAAGAGACCCATGTAAAATTTCACCCAAATCCGTGTCAGTTCTGATGGAAACCCACTGTAAGTTTCAGTTGTCTCACTATGTAAGTGCTCAAGCCTCGTCACACCAGCAGTCCATCCTCTTTCCTCTACTGGCTAACAAAACCGTATTGGATTCCTGAATAGCATGCTCTGAGGTGACCATATTCCAAATCTTGATCTGTTCTAGATAAGACAGACCACTTTTCTTATGAAAACCAGATCTGCATGTCATAATTGAGATTTTATATGTCCATGAACAGGAGCTTCATGTCATAATTGAAGTTTTGTAACCACACAACACATCAGCAGTGTACCGATGTAGATCTCGGCAATAAACTGCATTTTGAAACTAAATATTCGCAGAGTTCCAAATAAGTATTTGTGATCCACACTATCAAACATCTCGTGATCAAGGGAAAGGATTGCAACCAATGGAGAACCATTCCTCTGGGATAGATGGATGAATGTTATTATAAATGGCTTGTCCCAGGATGTATTGGACTAGTCGGGGTGGATCAAATGGTATCATGTGGTGACAAGGTGGGAAGACATTTTCTGAGAATAACTTTGTAATCTAGGCTGAGGAGAGACAATGGCAATCATTTTTTAAGAAGCAATGATTGACTGTTTGGAACCAGGCTGACGGGCCAAACAGCCCTCTGTATGGACCTGTTCATGTCAACCTTGACTAAGCCTGATGAGGTCCATTAAACTGTGTGCAGTATTGCATGCTGAGTGCCAAAAATCAGGAGCATGCGTCTGAACTGCAATCAGACATATCTGCTTTAGGAAATAAAACAGAGTCTATGACAAATTACAATGTAATATATACCTGGACCATGGACTCCTCTAAGCTGCAAAACTTGTAGACGACACTAAGGTCGATGGATTTGTGGATAGTGACGAAGAGTGTTGTAGGTTACAGAGAGACATAGATAAGCTGCAGAGCTGGGCTGAGAGGTGGCAAATGGAGTTTAATGCAGACAACTGTTAGGTGATTCACTTTGGTCGGAGTAAATGGAATGCAAAGTACTGGGCTAATGGTAAGATTCTTTGTAGTGTAGATGATAGATGAGCAGAGAGATCTGGGTGTCCATGTACACAGATCCTTGAAAGTTGCCACCCAGGTTGACAGGGTTGTTCAGAAGGCATACAGTGTTTTAGCTTTTATTAATAGAACCATGAGGTTATGCTGCAGCTGTACAAAACTCTGGTGCAGCCACACTTGGAGTATTGTGTACAGTTCTGGTCACCACATTATAAGAAGGATGTGGAAGCTTTGGAAAGGGTGCAGAGGAGATTTACTAGGATGTTGCCTGGTATGGAGGGAAGGTCTTACAAGGAAAGGCTGAGGGGCTTGAGGCTGTTTTCGATAGAGAGAAGAAGGTTGAGAGGTACTTAATAGACTGGTTAGCAAGGTTAGATCACATGGAATACAGACACAACTAGCCATTTGGATACAGAACTGGCTCAAGGGTAGAAGACAGAGGGTGGTGGTGGAGGATCACTTTTCAGATTGGAGGCTTGTGACCAGTGGAGTGCCACAAGGCTTGGTGTTGGGTCCACTGCTTTTCGTAATTTATATAAACGATTTGGATGTGAACATAGGAGGTTTAGTTAGTAAGTTTGCAGATCACACCAATATTAGAGATGTAGAGGATTGTGAAGAGGGTTTCCTCAGAATGCAACGGGATCTTGATCAGATGGGCCAACGATCTGAGGAGTGGTAGATGGAGTTTTATTTAGATAAATGTGAGGTGCTGCAGTTTGGAAAGACTATTCAGGGCAGGACTTATACGCTTAATGGTAAGGTCCTGGGGAGTATTGCTGAATAAAGAGACCTATGAGTGCAGATTCATAGTGCCTTGAAAGTGGAGTTACATGTAGATAGGATAGGGAAAGCGTCATTTGGTATGCATGCTTTTATTGGTCAGTGCACTGAGTAAAAGGTTGTGGCTGTGCAGTACATTGGTTGGGCCACTTATGGAATACTGTGTGTAATTCTGGTCTCTTTGCTATTAGAAAGACATTATGAAACATGAAAGGGATCAGTAAAGATTTACAAGGATTTTGCCAGGATTTAGATTAGATTCCCTACAGTGCAGAAACTTGGCAAAATCCTTGTAAATCTTTACTGATCCCTTTCATGTTTCATAATATCCTTTTAATAGCAAAGAGACCAGAATTATACAGGAGGCAATGGTGCAATGATAATGTCAGCAGGCTAGCAATGCAGAACCGAAGGATCATTTGGGGGCAGCACGATGGCTCAGTGGTTAGCACTGCTGCCTCACAGCACTACGGTCCCAGGTTCGATTCTAGCCTCGGGCGACCATCTCTGTGGAGTTTGCACATTCTCCCTGTGTCTGAATGGATTTCCTCCAGATGCTCTGGTTTCCTCCTACAGTCCAAAGAGGTGCAAGTCAGGTGAATTGGCCATGCTAAATTGCCCAGAGTGTTAGGTGCATTAGTCAGAAGGAAATGGATCTGGGTGCGTTACTCTTTGGAGGGTCAGTGTGGACTGGTTGGGCAGAAGGGCCTGTTTCTGCACTATAGGGAATCTAATCTAAATATAAGATAACCAGAGGGTGGTATGACAGGTCGGCATAACATCGAGGGCCGAAGGGCTGTACTGAGCTGTAATGTTCTATGTTCTAAAAATTACAAGTGTGGTCTGTATCTGTGGCCTATTTAACCTAAAGTTGAATGGGACTGTTATGTGCATCACACTTCACCTGAGTCCTCGAATGTGAGAAGGAGAATATCCACGACAAAAGTCATCCATTAGGATCCTCCAGCACCACTGGATGGCAAAATGAAATTCTAGGATGTCCCTGACTGGGAGATGAAGGTAAGAAATTGATGGGTGTGCAGCAGCAGACTTACGTTAGAAACATTCTGCGCCAATCAGAAAAATATGGAAGGAATTTCCTTGAGCTGGCTCAAATTATGCAGTGTAGCTCCCTAAGGGAGGTTTCAGAGCTTGGGGCCAATTTGAATTACATCAAAATGGGCAGTCTGGTAAAATGGAAATCCATCGCATTCTTGAGCTGCCTCAACACCATTGGCCAAGCCTCATTTTTTTCAAACTCTGGTTGACTTTAGTGACTGAAGACCACAGCAGCAATCCAATGCTACATTTTGTCCCAAAGTAAGCCTGTGAGCATCCTCTATATTTTTGAAAACCTCTCGGTAAGAAATCAGAGTAATCAACTTGTACCACAACATGGCAATCATCAGTTGGTTTATGACCAGCTCTTAACTTACGTAATATAGCATTCGAAGATGTGAATTAGAGGAGATGAGTGATAGGGCATATGAAGGATCTGAACTCCTTTGGTAGAGAGTGCAGCCTCTACAGCTTAACCAGGAGCCTGGATCATTTTCTGCATTTGATACTTGCCGAAGATACTACAGAATATATCTTTTGACAGTCTTAAATTGTCTGCAGATCAGCTGAATCTCTGAATATGAATAGGGAATTATCTGATCCTAATAGAATTTTCTGCCCTTAAACTACATGAGAAATTGTGATGTTATAAGAATATGTGGCTTTTACTGGGAGTATGTGTGTAATTTCAGTAAAATAGTGTACCTGTATTAAATCTGTTAATGATAAGCAAAAATGGTATGGTCAGCAGAATGTCAAGCAGTCTTTCAAACGCTGAAGCCAATCTTAATCAATTAGCTAGTGTTGGCTGCCCCTGACTTCTCCAGACCTTTCAAAAAGGCAATTGATTTTTATTGTTGGGAGGTAGTTGCTGTCTTAGAGTCAGAGTCATAGAGGTCTATAGCATGGAAACAGGCCCTTCACCCCAACTTGTCCATGCCTATTTTCACAATTAATCTAGTCCCACATGTCTATTTTTGATCTGTGTCCCTCCATACCTATCCCATCCATGTACCTGACTAAATGTTTCTTAAAGGATGAAATTGTCCTCTCTTCCACCACTACCTCTGGCAGCCCGCTCCAGACACTCATCACCCTCTATGTGAAAATACTGCCTCTCTGGACCCTTAGTATCTCTCCTTGCTCACCTTAAACATACCCCATACAATAATACAGCACAGAAATAGACCCTTCTGTCCAACCTGTTCATGTCGCACATAATCCCATACTAAGCTAGTTCCACCTGCCTGCTCCAGACCTTTCCTATTTATGTACTTATCCAAATGCCTTTAAACATCACTTCCTCAGGAAGTTCATTCCACATGGGAACCACCCTCTATGTAAAAAATTTGCTCCTCATGTCTTTTTTAAATCTCTTTCCTCTCACCTTAAAAATGTGCCTCCTAATCTTGAAATCCACCATCCTAGGAAAAAGACAACTACTATTATCTCAATCTATAACCCTTATGATTTTATAAACTTCTGTAAGGTCACGTCTCAACCTCCTACACTCCAGTAAAAAAGTCCCAGCCTGTCTAGCCTTTCTTAAAAACTGATACCTCCCATACCCAGTAACATTCTGGTAAATCTCTTCTGACTTCTCTCCAGCTTAATAATATCCTTCCACTAAACAAGTGATCAGGATTGGACACAGTACTCCAGAAAAGGCATCACCAATGTCCTATACAACTTCAGCATGACTTCCCAACTCTTGTATTCAAAGGTCTGAACAATGAAGACAAGTATACTAAGTGCCTTTTTAACCACCTTCTCTATACTTCAAAGAATTATGTACCTGAACCCCTAGAACCCTCTGCTACATGTCCTCTAGTTTTAGATTACTCTACCATGAGGAAAGTTTGTTGGCTATCCACCTTATCTATGCCTTAGAGTGCAGAAAGTGGCCATTCAGCTTACACCGTTCTACTATCTCACATCAATCACCTGCCTATTCCTCAGGATGCTCGGGAGGATGAAACAGGAGCAGTAAAAAGGAAGTTGTCCATCTCCTATTGCTTGTAAAGTATTCTGAAAAGGGAAGCAGTAGTTAGAGATGACTGAAGAGTGAATCATGAATCAGGAACAGAGGAGTCAGCAGAATACTCCACTGAGAAACTAAACCAAAATCAGATCTATTGGAAAAGAGACTTGGGCATTGTTTTCAATGTTTGTAATTCTATGTCTGGCATGGTAACAAGGGCAAGTTCCTTTCCAAGTTCCTCATCATCCTGACTTGGAAATATATTGCCTTTCTTTCTTGTCGCTTGGTCAAAATCCTGGAATTCCCTACTTCACAACATTGTGGGTCTATCTACAGTATGTAACTGCAGCAGTTCAAGAAGACAGCTCACCTCTATCTTCTCAAGTGCCACTAGGGACAGGCAACAAATGCTGGCCAGTCAATGACACTCACACGCCACAAGTGAATTGAAAAAAGTGCTAATTTTCACTGATCACAATTCACTGGCCTTCATTGAAAAGTTCAAAACTTGGAATATGCAACTGCTCAAATGGAGTCTATTCTTTTTCAACTGTTTCCTGTAAACATTATTCTCGTTGCTGGAAAGGATAATGTACTTATTGATGCATTGTCCCGCATATAAAATGTTGGAATAAGTTCAATGTTTAAGTCTCGTAGAAAGGACAAGCGGGGCCAGGGTAATGAACATGATGGGACTAGCAGTCTGAAGTGAATTTATTTTAATGAAAGCTAGATAAGCTAGGTAATCGTAGAGCCTGGATTAATACATGGGACTATGATGTGGTAGCCATTACGGGAACTTGTTTGAGAGAAAGGGAGGACTGACAGCTCAGCATTCCAGGGTAATGGTGTTTAAGGCAAGATAGAGAGGGATATTAAAAGGGTGGGAAGTTGCATTACTGATTAAGGAAAATGTCATAGTTGTACTAAGAGAGAGATCTTTGAGGCAATGAGGATGTATGAGTAGAACTGAGGAATAAAAAAATGTGTAAACTTTATTATAGGGTTATACTATGGGCCTCACAATAGCCAGCAGGAATTAGAGGAACAGATAAATGTAACCATGGAAAGGTGTAAAAACAACAGTGTTGTGGTCGTGGATAATTTTAATTTCCCAATATTCACAGAAACTACCTGATGCCAGAGGTTTAGATTGGACAGAATTTGTTAGATGCATCCTGAAGGGATTCCTGAAACATTGTAAATAGTCCAACTAGGGAAGGAGCCATATTAGACTTTGTACTGGGGAATGAGCCTGACTAGGTGATCAAAGTTTCAATGGTACATCATTTTCAGAATAGTGATCATAATTCCATAAGTTTTAAGATAGTTATGGAAAAAGATAACTGTTTCAGGGGTGAGAGCAATTAAGTCAGTGGCTCAGTGCTTAGCACTGCTGCCTCACAGCACCAGGGACCTAGATTCAATTCCAGCCTCAGGTTTGCACATTCTCCCCGTGTCTGCGTGGGTTTCCTCTGGGTGCTTCGGTTTCCTCCCACAGTCCATAAATGTGCAGACCAGATGAATTGGCCATGCTAAATTGCCCATAGTGTTAGGTGCATTAGTCAGAGGGGAATGGGTCTGGGTGGGTTACTCTTCGGAGGGTCTGTGTGGACTGGTTAGGCCGAAGGGCCTGTTTCCACACTAGGGAATCTAATCTATTTTTTAAAAATCTAACATTATTAAACAGGAACTGAAAAAAACTTGAATTGAGGGCAGCTGTTTGAAAATAAATCGACATTTGACTTGTGGGAGTCTTAAAAGCCAGTTGATCAGAATTCAGTACAAGTATGTTCCTGTAAGGATGAAGGATAAGAACAGCAAGATTTGGGAACTGTAGATAATGAGAAATGTTAGAACTTTAATTAAAATGGAAAAAGAGGCACATGAGAGGTTTCAGAAAATTATCTGAAACAAGTCCCTTGTGTATAAATGAAGCAGGATGAAAAAGAATCTCAAGGCATTTTGTACATATATTAGGAGCATGTCGGTAACTAGGGAAAGGGCAGGTCCACTCAAGAACAAAGGAGGCAATTTATGTGTGAAGCCAGAGGAAATGGGTGAGCTTTTTAATGAGTATTTTGCATCAGTATTCGGCAAGGAGAAAGACATGGATGATGGTAAGTTTAAAGAGAGGTTTGTTGATACACTAAGGCATGTCAACATTAAGAAGGAGTGTTGGATGTCTTGAAAAATATTAAAGTAAATAAGTCTCTAGGGCCTGATAGATACTGAAGGCGACAAGGCAGGAGATTGCTGAGGCCTTGACAGAGATCTCTTTGTACTCTTTAGCCCCAGGTGTGGTGCCAGAAGAGTGGGGAATAGCCAATGTTTTTTCTTTGTTCAAGAAAGGCAACAGGAGTAATCCGGGAAATTATAGACCAGTGAGCCTTACATCAGTAGTAGGGAAATTATTGGAGAAGATTATTAGAGATAGTGTTTACAGAACAACCTTGATTATCCAAACGAAACAGGTGGGGAGTATTTTGTTCAGGTAACTGATTGTTCGGATAATTGATCTGATCGTAAACAAAGGAAGCCATACTGAACATAATTATGTAAAAAAGCATGTTTACAGAGATTTTATTTCATTCAATCGATAAAATATGTACAAACACTAGATATTGCTTAAAAATTCATGATATTTTACAAATAAAATCACTTTTTGGCTAGGGTTTGACTGAAATTTTTTGATGACACTTTCCTGGGTTTTATCCTGGTCCTCGACATCAGCTGGCATCTTTCTGTTTAGTGTCATCCTATCATCCAGACTAACCAAGTGTTGTCCCTCCCTCCTCAGCGACTGCCAAGCCCTGAGAGAGAGAGAGGCACAAAATACAGGGGGAACATGAGAGAGAGGGATTTTTCTACACTCATTAGCAAATTTACAAAATGATGCATTAAATGGGTGAGGAATAGAATTTTCCTACTTCATTTGAAATGCATGTACAGGAATCTTGAGATCTTGTTTGGATAATCCAAAATTCAGATAATTGATGTTTGGATAACCAATGTTGTTCTGTGCTTACATTTAGAGAAGAATGGACTTATTAGAAATAGTCAACATTGCTTTCTGTGGGGAAGGTCTTGACTGAGTTCTTTAAGGAAGTGACAAAGATGATTGGTAAGGGTAGGTCACTGCATGTTATCTACATGGACATTCCTAAAGCATTTAACAAGGTCTATCACAGTAAGCTAGTTCCGAAGATTAAGTCAGTTGGGGTTAACAGTGAGTTGGTAAGTTAGATACAAAATTGCCTTGGTTATAGAAGACAGAGGGTAATTGTGGATGGGTGTTTTTCTGACTGGAGGTCCATAAACAGTGGTATTATGAAAGGATCAGTTTTGTTTGTAATAGAAACAAATAATTTAGGTGATCTGATTAGTAATTTGCAGATAACATTACAGTTGGTGGATAAATTTGTAGATAATAAGGAAGGATATCAAAGGATGATGCAGCATACAGAGCAGGTGGAAAGTTGAGTAGAGAAATGGCAGCTGGAGTTTCATCCGGATAAGTGTGAGCTGATACATTTTGGGTGATCAAATGCAAGAGGAAAATGTGCAGTAAATGGCAGGACTCTTAGGAGCATTTAAAATGAGGGGGATGTCAGAGAGCAAACCTGTTGCTCCTGACAGTGGTAACATAAGTGAATATGATGGTAAAGAGGACATTAAGCAAGCTTGCCTTCATCAGTCAAGGCATTGAGTATAAAAGTTGGCAAGTCATGGTGCAACTGTGTGAGACTTTGGTCAGGCCAGATTTGGAGTATTATACAAATCCTGGTCACCAAAATGCAGGAAGTACATGAAAGCTTTGAGAGGGTACAGAGGAGGTTTACCAGGATGTTGCCTGATTGAAATATTGGACGTAAAGAGAGGTTGGATGACCTTTGATTGCTTGTGCTAGAGCATTGGAGACTGAGAAGTGACCTGATAGAAGAATATAAAATTATGAGAGGCATTGATAGGGTGGATATGTCAATACTCAAGGGGTGAGAGGGGGAAAGTTTAAAGAAGATGTACAAGGCAAGTCTTTTACACAGAGGGTAGTAGGTGCTTGGAACACATTACTAGAGGGGATGGTAGAAACAAATACAATAGCAAAGTTTAACAGGCATTTAGACAGAAAAACATGAGAGCGGTGGAATGGTGGCTCAGGGTGGCATGGTGACTCAATGGTTAGCACTGCTGCCTTACAGTGCCAGAGACCCAGGTTCAATTCTAGCCTCAGGCAACTATCTGTGTGCACATTGTCCTTGTGTCTACATGGGTTTCCTCTGGTTTCCTCCCACAATCCAAAGATGTGCAGGTTAGCTGAATTGGCTGTGCTAAATTGCCCAAAGTGTTCAGGTATGTATACGTTATTTGGATTAGCCATGGGGAATGCTGGGGTACATGGATAGAGCACCGAGTGGGTCGAGGTAGGATACTCTTCAGAGGGTCAGTATGGACTTGATGGGTTGAATGGCCTGCACCTACACTGTAGGGTTTCTATGAACAATGAACAGGCAGAGGAAAGAGTGATATGAACCATGTGCAGGCAGATGGGGGTGGGGGGAGAGCATCTGGTTGCTAAAATGAATGTATACAAATGAGGCAACAGTGAACTGGTTGTTGTCTAGTGACCAGTTACCAATGTCAAAGGTCTTCTGCCTGCCAATAATTACCTGATAGATTCAAACTATTCAGCTACCTGAGAACCAATTAAAAAGTTAGAGGGAATCTTTCAAATCATGACCAGCACAGCACCTCTCTGTTCTCTGGAGTAAACCATTTTAATCATGAACAAAGCCACTTTTTCTTTCAGCAGTTGTTATAAGCTGTGACTTTTAGGCAATAAGTCTTTGGTAAATTGAATAAGCTCCCCTGCACCCTTTGCAAATCAGTGGACACATCTGGAGAAGAGTGACTGAGAAGCAGTATTCTGACCAGCACAAGAATGTTAAGAATAAGCTCAATAGATGCTGTGAATAATGACCACTGAATAGTTTTGCCAATGTTCACTCAATCCGTAACATCTGTGTATATTTTTCTGTGTTTGTGTGTGTCTATATATACAAGGAACTTTATAAGGGATTGGTTTTAATTTAGTGTTATATGCCAATAGTTCGTAACTGTTTTCCATGCAGCAATTGTCTAATTGCTTACAATAAATAGTAGTCTTTATTAAGTACCGAAGCGTGGTCAATATCTTTTGACAAGTTGCATCTGCAAGACAGATAAATAATGGAATTTTGTTTCCTTCTTAAAATCTTTAACTTTTGTGATGAATCCAAGAATATTGTCTCAACTTGTTAAGTTCTCAAATAAGTGGTATTCTGAAGTCTTTACACAATTTGCAAGTGTGTGTTGGATTTCAGTCAGATGAAAGATTAGATTCCTGTTCCACACATCTGATTTAATGAAGGTGGAGTCTGGGGAAGCAACCAATCTGCTTCAATATTATAATATAGTTACATACCTCATTTGTAGAATCGTAGAAATTTACAACATGGGTGGCACGGTGGCACAGTGGTTAGCACTGCTGCCTCACAGCGCCAGGGACTCGGGTTCAATTCCCCCCTCAGGCAACTGACTGTGAGGAGTTTGCACATTCTCCCGTGTATGCGTGGGTTTCCTCCAGGTGCTCTGGTTTCCTCCCACAGTCTAAAAATGTGCAGGTTAGGTGAATTGGCCATGCTAAATTGCCCGTAGTGTTAGGTGAAGGAGTAAAAATGTGGGGGAATGGGTCTGAGTGGGTTGCTCAACAGAGGGTCGGTGTGGACTTTTGGGCTGAAGGGCCTGTTTCCACACTGTAAGTAATCTCATCCAAAAAAGGGCATTTTGTCAACTATGTTCATCCCAAAAAAAGAGTCCAGCTTAATCTAATTTTCCATCAATAGGTCTGTAACTTTGTAGGTTATAGCTTTTCATATTTAGATGCCCTTTAATGTCTACTTCAGCTATATTTCAGATTAGATTACCTACAATGTGGAAACAGGCCCTTTGGCCTAACCAGTCCACACCGACCCTCCAAAGAGCAACCCATCCAGACCTATTTCCCTCTGACTAATGCACCTAACACTATGGGTAATTTAGCATGGCCAATTCACCTGATCTACACATCTTTGGGCTGTGGGAGGAAACCGGAGCACCCGGAGGAAACCCACGCAGACACAGGGAGAATGTGCAAACTCCACACACAGTCGCCCGAGGCTGGAATCGAACCTGGGACCCTGTTGCTTTGAGGTGGCAGTGCTAACCACAGGGCCACCATGCCACCCCAAGCAATAAATTCTGATTCCTCACTATGCGCTGTGTAAAATAAAATTCGACTTCCCTAATCCTTCTGCCAATTGCTACAGGCAAAATATTCTCAACCCCTAAGTGATGTGGGACGTGGTAAGAAAGTTAGGAAAATTGAGTGAAATGTCCAGTGAGGAACTTCTTGATGTTAATAGCAAAAAAGTCCCATTTTTCAATCAAATGTTGGATGCTGAAATGAGATTCTCTTTAGTCAGCAGCCAGCATGAATTACCACTCAAGATCACCCATATTGCTACTTAATCTTGCCACATTAAAATGCAGTTTCACATTCTCACACTTCCTAGATGGAAACTAGATGCCAAGAACTCCCAATATGAAATTTAGCGCTAACCATCTCCACTTGACCTCCATTTTGGACACCTGGCATCAATGTCTCAGGGCACACATCATGGACATTAGCCGCATGCACCCTATAGCCATAAACTTTGACATTGTCACCACATCATCATGGTACATTAGTACATTTCAGCACTTCTGTACGGTACTTTGAATCACACAGACACCTTTCATTGGAATGCTGTTGCAAGGATGCAACTGGATTAGTGTAGTTTGCTATTTTTTGATTGGTGGGCCAAAGGGCTTGTTTCTATGCTGTATGATTTATGACTCTATGACCATAAGTCAAGTTCCTTTAACAAATTTGGAAAAAAAAAGTTTTAATTTACTCTCTACATCCTCACTTTTGATGCTTTAAAGGCAATCACTAGATTTGAGATTTTCCAAAGGCAGACAACATTTGCCTCAATTATAATAAATGCGTTTGCCAAGTTGTGACATAATCAGATGCCCTCTCAGCTGCCTCTTTCCAAGGAAAACAGGTCCAACGTGTCAAGTCTCATAACTGAGGAGAAAAGGTGATGACGTAGTGATATTATCACTTGATTATTAATCCAGAGACCCAGGTAATGTCCTGGGAACGAATTCAAATCCTGCCATGGCAGGTGATGGAATTTGAATTCAATAAAAGAGGGAAAAAAATATCTGGAATTATAGTCATAGGTTATAGTCATCTCTGTTACCACAGAAATGTACAGAATGAAAACAGACCCTTCGATCCATGCTGACCAGATATTCTACATTAGTCTACTCTTATTTGCCAGCATTTAGACCATATCCCTCTAAATCCTTTCTAGTCATATACTCATCCAGCTGCCTTTTAAATGTCCTTTGTATCAGCCTCGACCACTTCCTACGCAGACCACCCTCTGTCTGAAAAGGTTGCCATACTTTCAACAACACCTCAAAACATCAAAAACTGTAAGTACAACAAACTTTTATGTACCCACCTCCAAAACCAGCACTCCTCAAACATTCCAGAAGATTCCCCTTGCCTTCAGAACATCTCGGCTGCCATTAGCCACAAGGCTAATACAGTTACCATCCCCACGACAATCGATGACATCACTTCCAGCCCCATCAATGCCGCTCAGCTTCATACTGCCAACACGCCCCCCCAAGATCCAACTCACCATCCCAACCCCCCCCAGAACCCTGAGGGGAATATCACCCCTGCTCATGACTCCACCCTTACGCCTACTCCAGTTACAGGGTCTGTCCCCACTCCCAGTTTCACACCTCCACCAGGTCCTAGCTCCCAACCATGCTGAGTTTCCACTATTCCCCCAGACCTCCCCATCACTGAGGACGAACGATCAGTCTTCAGCAAAGTACACGCATTAATGAACTCAATACGCGTTGTGACGTCGAACACTTCTTCCGCCGCCTGCATCTCCGAGCTTACTTTTTCAATCAGGACTCCCGCCCACCTTCCAAGGACCTCTTCACTTGCCTCCAACACACTCCATCCACCTGGACACCCTGTGCTGGCCTATTATCCACCCTTAATCTCTTCATTTCCAACTGCTGCCAAGACATTAACCACCTCGACCTATCTACCCCCCTCCCCCACTCCAACCTCTCGCCCTCACAACACGCAGCCCTCCACTCCCTCTGCTGCAATCCCAATCTCACCATCAAACCAGTGGATAAAGAGGGTGCAGGGGTAGTTTGGCGCACTGACCTCCACATCACCAAAGCCAGATGCCAACTCGAGAACACCTCCTACCACCTCCCCATCACCAAACCATCATCTCCCAAACCATACACAATCTCATCACCTCAGGAGATCTCCCACCCACAGTTTTGAACCTCTTGTCTGGGAACATTGCACCGCCTGATTCTACCTCCTTCCCAAGGTCCACAAGCCTGACCACCCTGGTCGACCCATTGTCTTAGCCTGCTCCTGCCCCACCGAACTCATCTCCACCTCCCTCGATACTGTCCTATCCCCCCCAGTCCAGGAACTCCCCACATACGTTCGAGACACCATCCACGCCCTCCACCTCCTCCAAGATTTCCATTTCCCTGGCCGCCAACGCCTCATTTTCACCATGGACATCCAATCCCTCGACACCTCCATCCGCCATGACCATGGCCTCCAAGCCCTATGTTTCTTCCACTCCCAATGACCCAACAGTATCCTTCCACTGACACTCTCATTCGTTTGGCTGAACTGGTCCTCACCCTTAACAATTTCGCCTTCAAATCCTCCCACTTCCTCCAGATGAAAGGGGCAGCTACAGACACCAGCTATGTCTGTTTCTTTGTCGGCTATGTAGAACAGTCCATCTTCAATAGTTACACCAGCACCACTCCCCACCTCTTTCTCCGCTACATTGATGATTGCATCGGCGCCACCTCGTGCTCCTGTGAGGAGGTTGTGCAGTTCATCAACTTCACCAACACATTCCACCCCGACCTTAAATTTACCTGGACACCTCCCTCCCCTTCCTGGACCTCTCCATCTCCATCAATGATGACCGACTTGACACTGACATTTTTTTACAAACCCACCAACTCCCACAGCTACCTGGATTACACCACTTCCCACCCTACCTCCTGCAAAAATGCTATCCCGTATTTCCAGTTCCTCCGCCTCTGCCGTATCTGCTTCTAGGAGCACCAGTTCCATCACAGAACATACCAGATGACCTCCTTCTTTAAAAACTGCAATTTTCCTTCCCACATGGTTGAAGATGCGCTCCAACACATCCACGTCCCGCACCTCTGCCCTCAAACCCCACCGTCCAACCTCAACAAGGACAGAACTCCACTGTTCTTCACCTTCCACCCTACCAACCTTTGCATAAACCGCATCATCCGCTGACATTTCTGCTACCTCCAAACGGACCCCACCACCAGGGATATATTTCCCTCCCCACACCTTTCCGCTTTCCGCAAAGACCTCTGTGACTACCTGGTCAGGTCCACGCCCTGTAACAACCCACCCTCCCCTACTGGCACCTTCCCCTGCCACCGCAGGACTTGCAAAACCTGTACCCACACCTCCCCCTCACCTCCATCCAAATGAGCCTTCCAAATCCATCAAGGTTTCACCTACACATTCACCAATTTCACTTATTGAATCCGTTGCTCCCGATGTGGTCTCCTTCACATTGGGGAGACTGGACACTTTCTCGCAGAGCGCTTCAGCGAATTTCTCCAGCACACCCGCACCAATCAACCCCACCCTCCTGTGGCCCAACGTTTCAACTCTCCATCTCACTCTACCGAGGACATGCAGGTCCTGGGCCTCCTCCACCGCCACTCCCTCACCATCCGACGCCTGGAGGAGGAACACTGCATCTTCTGTCTCAGAACACTTCAATTGCAGGGCATCAATGTGGACTTCACCAGTTTCCTCATTTCCCCTCCCCTCACCTTACCCCAGTTCCAACCTTCCAGCTTAGCACCATCCTCATGACCTGACCTACCTGCCAATCTTCCTTCCCACATATCCACACCACTCTCCTCTCTGACCTATCACGTTCATCCCCACCTCCGTCCACCTATTGTACCCTTGGCTACCTTCTCTGTAGACCCACCCTCCTCCCATTTGTTTCTGCATCCCGGAGGCTCCCTGCATTCATTCCCAATGAAGGGCTTTTGCCCGAAACGTTGGTTTTCCTGCTCCTCAGATGTGCCTGACCTGCTGTGCTTTTCCAGCACCACTCTAATCTAGACTCTGATCTCCAGCATCTGCAGTCCTCGCTATTGCCCTATGAAAACGTTGCCCCTTAGGTCCCTTTTAAATCTTTCCCCTCTCATCTTAAACCTAAGCCCTCTGGTTTTGGATTCCTGTACACTGGGGAAAAGATCTTGACTATTCATCCTATCCATGCCCCTCATGATTTTATAAACTGCTATAAGATCATCCTCATCCTTCGATGCTCCAGGGGAAATAGCCCCAGCCAATTCAGCCTCTCCCTATAGTTCAAACACTCCAACCCTGCAGAATTGATATTCCAAAAATGTCCTCACCAATCTCCTGTACGGCCGAAACTTGGCTTCCTAACTCCTGTACTTGTAGGGTTCTGGTTTGCAATCAGTAATTTGCTGATTTTTGGGTAGTTCAAATTACTCCCAGATCCCTGGTTCTAGGCACTGGACTTATTTAGGGAATGTGAAAAGAAGAAGGCAGTAGACATGTGTTTCAGGTCATAAGGATCTCTGTGTTTATTTACAATACAAAAGGTAAGTATGACACAAGAAATATAAGTAAATGCAATGAACAGGGAAATTGACACAATCAGCTGTACAGAGGTCGGTAATTAAATACACAATTAAATTGCACACAGATTAAACAGTATTAGAACCTAAACTGCAGTTTTAATCACAGAACCTTTAATCTGGGTCCCTACCTATGGGCTCCCATGCACTGTTACCACCCACTTTCCCCTTACTGCTGTCTAGGCCAGAACTTTGAGGTCTCAGGAGTTTCAGTTTACCCATGCGGAAAACACTGTTTTAAAATACGCCAGGTTGCTGAGATTCTTCCTGTCGCTTCTCTGGACCCAGCACCACCTCTTGCAGCACACCGCTAGTCACAGACCTCCAGTCCAGAAAGCAATCCTCCACCAATACCCTCTGTCTCTGACCTTCAAACCTATTTTGTATTCAAATGGCTAGCTCTCCCTGTTTTTCATGTAATCTAACCTTTCTAACCAGTCTGCCATGCAAAACCTTGTTGAACACCATACTGAAGTTCATGTAGGCAACATCTACCACTCTGACTTCATCAACTTCTTTGTCACTTCTTCAAAAAGCTTAATCAAGTCAGAAATGATTTCCCATGCACAAATCCATATTGACTATCTCTAATCAGTCCTTGCCTTTACAAATCCATGTAAATTGTGTTCCTCAGAATTTTCTCTAACAACTTAACCACCATTGATGTCAGGCTCACCAGTCTACAGTTATAGCGTGATAAGACTTACAGCAAGGAAATAGACCCTTCAGTCTGTTATGGACCAGGCCAGAACTCTCAAGGCATTTCAAGAAGGTAGCCCAGACCCAAACTTCTGGATCAGTAGTGCTGGAAGAGCACAGCAGTTCAGGCAGCATCCAAAGTGCAGCGAAATAGACTCTAACCTGTCTAGTTGTTTTAAGCAGGTGTAAGGTGGATATTCCAGGAATGATGCAGCCAGCCCAATCACTTAGATTTAAACAAAACTGAACATGTTTACACGTGAACAAAACAAAACTGAATTTAGAATAGCATAACTATTTGAAAACCCAGCCAACATGAAAATGCAACTGAGCAAAGAGCTGTTCCAATTTTCTGCAACATCCCATATTATGCCCCTTGGCAAAAAGGTAAATTCAAACACGGGTTCTTCCAGGAGAGAAATTGCAGAGAGAGAGAGAGGATTAGTATAGAATTGCTTCTTTGGGTCCCCAGCAGCTTCTCTGAGTTCCCAGCTAAAATTTGACCAGCAGCTGCAAACAAAACAGCTTGCTAAAACCAAACTAAACCAAATCCTGAACTCAAAGAACTGGCCATTCCCCTTTCGTTGTACAAGTTTTTTTTTAAAAACTTAAAAGGTTTCTCAAGTAGATATTTCCAGGCATATTCGAACCTCTGCCTTTACAACACCTCTGAGACAAAAACCAAGAACAGAATAACCTTGTTAATGGAGCAGCATCACAACAGGTCCAAATTGTCCATGCCAACCAGATATGCTATAAAAATCAAGTCCTATTTTCCAGCATTTGGCCATACTAGGCTTTGTAATAGCGAATGAACAAGATTGATATTTCAGTAGAAGAGTATTTTGGGCTTAGTAACCATAACTTCATAAGATTTTGTGTAGTCATGGACAAGGACTAGAGTGGCCCTCAGGTGAGAGTGCTTAATTGGACAAGGGCCAATTGCATCCAAATTAGGTAGGAACTGCAGAAAGATGGTTGGGGGCAAGTATTTGACTGCAAATCTATATCTGGCAAGTGGGAGGCTTTTAAAAATCAGTTGATTAAAGTACAGGACAATGCATGTCCCTATAAAACTGAAGGATAGGAATGGCAGGATTCAGAAACCATGGATGACAAGGGAAATTGTATTCTGAGTCTAAAGGAAAAAGGAAGCATATAATAGATGTAGGCAGCTTAAACTGGTGAAGCCCTTGAGGAGTATAGAGAAATTCAGAAATAAATAAATCTGGAATTAGGAAGGCTAAAAGGGGTCATGAAGTGTCTTTAGCAAACAGGATCAAGGAGAATCCCAAGGGTTTTATCCAAGTATTAGTAGAAAGAGCGTAGCAAGGGAACAAGTAAGTCCACTCAAGAACAAAGGAGGGAAGCTTTGCATGGAGCCACAGGAAGTTTTATAAATTCATGAGGGGCATCGATAGCATGAGTAGGGAAAGATTTAAATTGGACCTAAGGGGCAACTTTTTCACATAGAAGACAGTGCGTGCATGGAATGAGCTGCCAGAAGAAGTGGTGCAGGCTGGTACAATTACAACATTTAAAAGGCATCTGGATGGGCATATGAATAAGAAGGTTACAGAGGGATATCGGCCAAGTGCTGCCAAATGGGACTAGATCAGTTTAGGGTATCTGGTCAGCATGAATGAACTGGATGGAAGAGTCTGTTTTCATGCTGTACATCTCTATAAGTCTGTAAGTGGGAGAGATCCTTCATGAGTACTTTGTATCGGTATTCACCAAGAAGAAGGACATGGCTGATGTTAAGGTCAGGGATGAGTATGTGAATACTCTAGAGACTGTCAACACATTGAAGGAGGAAGTTTTGGGATCCTAAATGTGTTAAAGTAGACAAGTCCCCAGGGGCAGATGGGATCTATCCGAAGTTACTGTAAAAGCATGGATAATCCAGGAAATTATAGACCGCTGAGCCTGATGTCTGTGATGTGGAAGCTCCTGGAAAAGATACTGAATGACAAGATATATGCACATCTGGAAGAAAATGGACTAGTTAGTGACAGGCAGCAAGGTTTTATACAGGGAAGATCATGTCTTACCACTCTGATGGAACTTCTTAGAGGTGACAAAAATAATTAATGAGGCAAGGGCTGTCTATGTATTTTACATGAACTTCAGTACAGCATTTGATATTGGTACAAAAACTAAAATCACTTGGGATTCAGGGTGGATTGGTTGGATGGATACAAAACTAGCTTGGTCATAGAAGACAGAGTGTAGCGGTGAAAGGGTGTTTTTCAGAATGGAGACCGGTAACTAGTGGCGTTCCACAGGGATCAGTCTTAGGTCCTCTGTTGTTTGTAGTGTATATAAATGATCTGCAGGAAAATGTGTGATCTGATTAGTCAATTTGCAGATAACATGAAGATTGGTGGAGTTACTGATAGTGCCGACGATTGTGAAAGGATACAACAGGCTATAGATAGATTGGCAACTTGGGCATAGAAATGGCAGATGGAATTTAATCCCAACAAATGTGATGCATTTTGGAAGATCAAATTTAGATGTGAATTATACTGTAAATGGCAGAACCCTTAGGACCATTAACATACAGGTGGATCTGCACGTGCAGGTCCACTGTTCCCGAAGAATAGCAATGCAGGTGGCCAAGGTAATTAGGAAGGCATATGGCATTATTGCCTTCATCATCTGGGCATGGAGTACAAGAGTTGGCAAACCATGTTGCAGCTATATAAAACCCTTAATAGGCCACATTTGGAGCATTGTGTACAGCTTTGGTCGCCACACTAACAGATGGACATGGAAGCTTTGAAGAGAATGCAAAGAAGGTTCACAAGGATGTTGCCTGGTCTTGAAAGCATTGGCTATCTGGAAGGTTAAAAAGACTAGAATTGTTTTCGCTGGAAAGACGGCAGCTGAGAGGAGATCTGTATAGAATTATGAGAGGTATAGACAGTGTGGATCGTCAGAAACTTTTTCCCAGGGTTGAGTTTCCAATTTCAAGGGAGCACAGATTCAAGATGAGACGGGTAAAGTTTAAGGGAAATATGCGAGGGAAGTTTTTCATTCAGAGAGTGTTAGGAATCTGGACCGCACTACCAGAAGAGGTGGTGGAAGCAGGCATGACGGCAACATTTCAGAGGGCTCTGGATGGTTACGTGAATAGGAAGGGAATAGAGGGATACAAACAGGATAAGGGCAGAAGATTTATTTTTTGAGTTTAATTAGGACATGATGATCAGCACAGGCTGGAGGGCCAAAAGACCTGTTCCTGCATTATGCTTCTCTTTTGTTCTTTTGGTCTTTTGGCTTTCTCATATATTCATTCATATGCCTTTTAAATGTTGTAATTGTACTAGCCTCCACCATTTCCTCAGGCAGCTCCCTCTGCATGACAAAGTTGCCCCTTAGGTCCCTTCTAAGTCTTTCCCCTCTCACTTTAAACCTATGCCCTCTAGTTTTGGACTCCCCCAACCCAGGGAAAAGACCTTGTCTACTTACCCTATCCATACCCCTCATGATTTTGTAAATCTCTATAAGGCCGCCCCTCACTTTCCGAGACTCAAGGGAAAATAGCCCCAGTCCTTTCAGCCTCTCTTATTGCTCAAATCCTCCAACCCTGGCAACATCCTTATAATTCTTTTCTGAACTATTTCAAGTTTCACAATATCCTTCCTATGGCAGGGAAACCAGAACTGCACACAATATTCCAAAAATGACTTAACCAATGTCCTGTACAATCGTAACATGACCTCCCAACTCGTATACTCAATGCACTGACCAATAAACAAAAGCATACCAAATGTCTTCTTCAGTATCCTGAGTATCTATGACTCTACTACAAGGAATTATGAACCTGCACTCCAAAGTCTCTTTGTTCAGCATATTCCCCAGGACCTTACCATTAAGTGTATAAGTCCTGCCCTGATTTGCCTTGCCAAAATACAGCACCTCACATATGTTTAATTTAATTTCCATCTGCCATTCCTCTTTACTCTGAGTAACCTTCTTCACTATCCACTATACCTTCAATTTTGGTGTCATCTGCAAACTTACTAACCATACCTCCTATGTTCACATCCAAATCATTTATATGTGTGACAAAAAGCAATGGACCCAGCACTGATCCTTGTAGCACACCACTGGTTACAGGCTTCTTGTCTGAAAAGCAACCCTCCACCACCACCCTCTGTCTTCTACCTTCAAAGTTAAAAATCACACAACACCAGGTTATAGTCCAACAGGTTTATTTGGAAGCACTAGCTTTCTGAGCGCTACTCCTTCATCAGATGATTGTGGAGTAAAAGATCATAACACACAGAATTTATAGCAACAGATTATAGTGTCACGCAACTGAAATGATATATTGGACAAACCTGGATTCTTGATAAGGCTTTTATCTTTTAGAATAGGTTGCAAATTTCGGTTCATTAATATGTAAATCCCAGAACTTCTTTTAAGTCACCTTCTCAAGATAACTTAAGGTTTTATAATAAAAGGTGACATTTCAGCTCACACAATGTATTAAAGGTGTGAAGTTCCAGTCTGTCCTAATCTTGAGTCAGACTGGTTCTGTGTCCAAAGTGGAATTTACAAAATATTACACATATTAACTGCCTGCATTGGCTATGTGCAGATTGTGTAATTTTTGACCAAGATAGAATGTGCCTGCAAATATAATTCTGCAAATACAAATTCACCCATTAGACTCATATATGTGTGTGTGCGCGCATGTGAGTGCATATGAGAGAGTGTGTGTTTGCGGGTGTGAAAGCTTGGTAAAGTGTGTGTGTGGCTGTGATAGAGTATAAGCCTGTGAGAGGGTGTGTGCATGGGTGAGAGTGTGGGGGAAATTTGTGTGTGTGAATATGTAAGAGTTTGTGTGTATATGTGCTTGTGTATACATGTGTGAAAGAGTGTATAGCGTAGTGGGGTCACCTGAAGTGTGACATGAACCCAAGGTCCCAGTTGAGGCCATTCTCATGGGTACTGAACTTGACTGTCAGCCTCTTTTCGGCCACTTTGCGTTGCTGCCTATCTCGAAGTCCACCAAGGAGGACAGTCACCCAAAGATCTGAGACCGAATGTCTGTGACCACTGAAGTGTTCCCCGACTGGGAGGGAACATCCCTGTCTCGTGATTATTGCCCAGTATCTATTCATACATTATCGTAGCATCTGCTTGGTCTCACCAATGTACCATGCCGCAGGGCATCCTTGTCTGCAGTGTCTGAGATAGACAACATTGGCCGAGTCACATGAGTACCTGTTCCATGGGTAATGGTGATATCTGTGTCAACACTCTGACATGTCTTGCAGTGGTTGACATGACAGTGTTGTACAGTATTGTGGTCAATGTTGTCCTGAAGTCTGGGCAGTTTACTGCAAACAATCATCTGTTTAAGGTTTGGCAGTTGTTTATCCAAATATCCAAGCCACTTCTTTATCCAAATAGCTAGTTCTCCCCATATTCTATGTGATCTAACCAGGCTAATCAGTTTACCATGAGAAACCTTGTCGAAGTCCATATAGATTACGTCCACTCCTCTGCCCTCATCAATCCTCATCGTTATCTCTTCAAAAAGTTTGTGAGATGTGATTTCCCTAATCAGTCCTTGCCTTTCCAAATGCATGTAAATTCTGACACTCAGGAATCTCTCCAACAACTTGCCCACCACCTATGTCAGGCTCACCTGCCTATCTACCTGCAACTTCACTTTCAAGGAGCTATGAACGTGCACTCCAAGGTCTCTTTGTTCAGCAAGTTCCTCAGGACCTTACCATTAAGTGTATGAGCTGAAAATGTGTTGCTGGAAAAGCGCAGCAGGTCAGGCAGCATCCAAGGAACAGGAAATTCGACGTTTCGGGCATAAGCCCTTCATCAGGAAACGTCCGAAACGTCAAATTTCCTGTTCCTTGGATGCTGCCTGACCTGCTGCGCTTTTCCAGCAACACATTTTCAGCTCTGATCTCCAGCATCTGCAGACCTCACTTTCTCCATTAAGTGTATGAGCCCTGCCCTGATTTGCGTTTCCAAAATGCTTTTTTTTGACATCTTTCTTAAATAGTGGCACCACATTAGCCTCACCTATGGCTATCAATAATACAAATATCTCAGCTCCCTGGCTTAAAGAGTCTAATAATGATCATGTAACTGTTATAAATTTATTGGAAAAGCTCATCTGGTTCACAAATGTCCTTTCGGGAAGGAAATCTGCCATCCGTATCTGATGTGGCCTGCATGTGACTCCGGACCCACAGCAATGTGGTTGACTCTCAGTTTACAGCTGGTAAACAAATGCTGTCCTGGCCAATGACATCCACATCCTGTGAATGAATATTAACAAAAGGATGGGGTGCTATAGATTTCTTTCACCAGTGTATTTTTTTCTCTTAATATTTCCAACCTCCACCCATATATCATCTAATTTCTTACTATCATACTTATTTGACTGACAAAATTACACCACCACACTTCCCTACATACGATTGAATATTTAGTTCCCAACTTTGCATCCTTATAACAATGCCTCCATAATGGCTGTTTGCATTAAACTCTATTTGTGGCATTATTTCATTTATTTTGTTGTAAATACAATGTGCATTTAAGCATATTTATTAATTTTGCTTTTTTTTCTTACCTTTTTCCCTCCTTGACTCTATTTACCACTATTTACTGATGCTGGAAAATATGTACAAGTAGACAGTCACACTCACTAGAATAGGCCTCTCTGATTTGATCAGTAGTCAGAGTCAGATGAGTGCAGCGGCAGATGAGGCAATTCAGCAAGCAGGATTGTATGATCAGCTTTTGATACTGCGCAACAGAGTCATGGAATTCTTATACTGCAAAAGGAAACTATTTGGTTCATCACACCCTTATTGGCTGTTTCATCATTTTAATTTAGTGCCTTCTTTCCATAATGCTGCATGTGATTTCTATTGATTTGAAATATTTGAGGTCACAATATTGATGTTCTTTTTCTTAAAAATTAGAATGGTGGCAGCAGTGTGAAGCATGGTACAACCATGGTACAGGAAGCCTGCAACTGGGGATCAAAAAAGAATGTAGTAGCAGAAGGCATAACATTGCTGTTCTTTGCAACAAAGAGCAAGAGTGCAGGAAATTTCATTGCCTGCCCAATGCCATGTTTCATGACATCCGTTCAGGCCTAGAGAGGAACTTACAATGGGAGGAGGAAGATTCAGTCACATGTAGGTTTCAACAATATAGGCTGGACAAAGAAATAAATTCTGCATAATCAGGATGAGGAATGAGGCACTAAACTAAGAAGCACAACTTCAAAGGGAATAGTCTCTGGATTATTGACTGAACCATGTGCAAATTGGAATTGGTAAATAAAATTTTAAAAAATGAATTGCTTACTCAAAGGCTAATGCATTAGAAATGGGTTCTGGTTTATGAGCCATTCGCACCAATACTGGGGAAAGTAGGAGCTGTGCCATTGCATTCTCTACACCTGAACCATACTATTTCATATAAATGAAATAGTGGGGGAAAAAGATAAAATTTGAGAAAATAGTCAATCAAAGAGTAATTGAGATAAGGCAAGAGAGAAATATGTTAGTACGTCAGTTCTGCCATAAAGCGATAGTTCCATTCTCATGTAATCCCCTGTTATAAGGAAATCATGTACTCCCAACATCATTTAAACTAACGGAGCCAGAATCGCATTATAACCAATATATGCTTTAAAACTTTGCACTTTGGAAACAGTGTCCCCACTTCATCTATCGTGTTATAGCGAATTCATTTTAACACATGTTATAGCAGAACAACCTGTATAGGAAATGATAAATAGACCATGACAGGAAAGGATAGAGAAGACAAATCTAAGAGTAAGTCAAAAGATAAAGCTAAAAGTTAGAAAATAATAAAAGGATCAAACTAAAGCCTCTACATTTGAATGCACATAGCATTTGAAGCAAAACAAATGAACTGAAAGTGCAAATAGAAATAAATCAGTCGCCCTGATAGCCGTTACAGAGACAGGATGCAGGATGACGTAGAGTGGGTCTTGCCTTTCAAGGATACATAGCACTTAGGAAGAACAGGAAGCAGGGAATAAGTGGAGGGGTGAATTTGATAATTAATTAAACAGAGAGATTAATTAAGTTCAGGAAACTCACGATGTACAAGCAGCTGTGGGAGAGATGATAAAGAATAAAGTCAAGCCACTGAAACAGTTATAGAGTCATATAGCATGGAGATAGACCTTTCAGTCCAACCAGTCCATGCTGACCACGTTCCCAAGCTGATCTAATCCCATCTGCTTGCACTTAGCCTATATTACTCCAAACTTTCCTATTCATGAACTTATCAAAGTCGAACTGCACTTGCATTCACCACTTTCTCTGGCAGTTGACTCCACACATGAACTAGCCTCTGTGTAAAGAAATTGCCCCACATGTCTTTTTTTAAATCTTTCTTCTCTCACCTTAAAAATATGCCCCCTAGTTTTGAAGTCCTCTATCCTAGGAAAAAGACCATTGTCATTTACCTTATATTTGCACCTTATGATTTTATAAACCTCAATAAGGTCATCCCTCAACCTCCTAAGGTCCAGTGGAAAATGTTCCAGCCTTTCCAATCTATTTTCAAACCCTCTATGACTGGCAATATCCTGACAATTTGTTTCTGAACCCTCTGCAATTCAATAATATCCTTCCTATAACAGGGCAACCAGAATTGTGCATGGTAATCTAGAAGAGGCCTCACCAACATCTTGTACAATTTTAACATGACGTCTCAACTCCTATATATTCAAAGATCTGAGCAATGAAGGCAAGTGTGCTAAACATCTTCATAACCACCCTGTCTATCTGTCATGCAAATTTCAAGGAATTATGTACCTGACCCCCTAGATATCCCAGTTCTACAACATAACCCAGGGCCCTGCCATTACTTGCACAAGTCCTGTCCTTGTTTGTATTACTGAAATGCAATACCTGACATTTACCCAAATTAAATTCCATCTGCCATTCCTCAGCTCATTGACCCAATTGAACAAGATCTCTTTGTAATCTTAGATCACTTTCTTGACTGTCCACTATACAACCAACTTTAGTTTCATCCCTCAACTTACTACACATGCCTGCCATATTCTCATCCAAATCAATTAAATTAGACTAAATTATTTACAGTGTGGAAACAGGTCCTTCGGCCCAACAAGTCCATACCGACCCTCCGAAGAGCAACCCACCCTGACCCATTCCCCTACATTTACCCCTCCCCCTAACACTATGGGCAATTTAGCATGGCTAATTCACCTAACCTGCACATTTTGGAATGTGGGAGAAAACTAGAGCACACAGACATGGGGAGAATGTGCAAACTCCTCACAGACAGTTGCCTGGGGCGGGAATTGAACCCCCTGGTCTCTAGCACTGTGAGGCAGCAGTGCTAACACTGTGCCACATGACACCACTGTGCCACTCTGTACATGACAAACAAAAGTGGACCCAGTACCCATCCCTGTGGAACACTACTATTCACAGGCCTCACAGTTGTGGAGGCTAGATTACAAATTATTTTAATTTCTTTAAGTTTTTTAAGTTATTTCTATGATCTATATTGCTGGGCTTTTTGTTTCTTTATTTTTACGTTTTTTCCCTCAGAATTTGTACTTAACAACCTGTACATACTTGTGGTAGTGATGTACAAGCCCTTTAACAGTAGCTGCATCGTAGGATGGATAAAAGGAGAAAGAATTGTCTTGGAACATCACATTCTGGAGCTACCCAGAAAGAAGGCTATACTTGACCAGGTATAGGGCAGTGGAGACAGGATTAATTACTGAGCTAATGGTGAAGCAGTCTCTCAGTGGTAGCAATCATAAAATGATTGAATTTTATGTTCAGACTTTACATTACTTACAGTGTGGAAACAGGCGCTTCGGCTCAACAAGTCCACACCGACCCGCCGAAGCACAACCCACCCAGACCCATTCCCCTACATTTACCCCTTAACCTAACACTACGGGCAATTTAGCTTGGCCAATTCACCTAACCTGCACATTTTTGGACTGTGGGAGGAAACCGGAGCACCCGGAGGAAACCCACGCAGACACGGGGAGAATGTGCAAACTCCACACAGTCAGTTGCCTGAGGAGATAAGATTGGGTTCAACACTAACATTTTAAACTTAAGTAAAGCCGATTATCATGGTGTGAATGTAAAGCTAGCTAAAGTGAATTGATAAATTAGGTTAAGGGATCAGTCAATAGTGATATAGTGGCAGACATTTTAAGGGGGTTTCAGAATAGATACATTCCAATGGAAAGGAATATGCCAAAGGGAGGAGTCACCCTCTGTGATAAACTGAAAAATAATTAGATGATATCAAGTTTAAAGAAAAAGCACAAAATAGTGCAAAGGCAGATACCAGCTCTGAAGGTTGGGTAGAATATTTAAAAAGTGCAAAACAGTTAAAATGTAAGAAAAAATTGAAACATGAA